>NC_050579.1:111170051-111472551 GCF_011100635.1 Trichosurus vulpecula
TCATCATCTTCATCACCACTACTGATGAAGTCCAACTCCAGAAAAGGGAATCTCACAGATTGTGTTAGAGACATGTCCTAAGGCTGAACAACTCTGGCCACCAGGAAATCTTTTATACCTAAGCTAAACTCATCATTTTGTAGTGGCTTAAGTAGTACGACTTGGGTGGAAATAAAGATAGGCTAATTATCATTTTCCATAAGATTTCAGATCCTCCCTCATTTGGCTCTTCTGTAGGATAAGCAATTCCATTTCCTTTAACCATTCCATATACTTTTTGAACACTTTTATTTTCATTGTTGTCCTTCCCTTTGAACTGTCTCCAAGTTCAGGAAAAGAAGGGTGACATAGTGAAAAAAAGTCTAGCATTTGAGTCAGAAAACCTAGATTCAAATCCTGGCTCTGTTACTTGCAACCTTGGGCTTTGGACAAGTTACTGCACTGTAGTTAACTCATGGGTAAGAGGGGTTGGTAGAGCTAGTTTGCTATACCAGTGAAATCACAGGATTGGTAAAAAAAAAGACCAGTTAGGAGTAAGTCTGGGCAACCTAACAAGACTGAGGAAAGAGGGACCTGTTTGAGATGTAGATGATCTCTCTCTATGGAAGGTATGGGATACTCACTGACAACAAAATGGAATCACTGAGGATAGAAATGCTAGGAGCACCATCTGTTTGTTGTTGTTCATCTTCTGTACTCAGAGAGGACCAATGATATCACAATGTTGGGGTCAAGGTACAGTGTATTCTTCTGTGACTGATCAGTCCATCTATGACTCATTGAGAAGGAGTGATTAAATCTCGTCATTCAGTGATAGTTTAATTGATTTAGAGCTATAAGTGATCTCAGCTGAACCCTTTGGATTTGTTCTATAAAAGGGAGCAGTGCCAGACAGATTGCTGAGAACTGACTGGAACTAGGAGGGCTGAGAGCCAACTGAATCCATGGAATCAGGAGGAGGGAATGGGGATGAGTAGATGGAGAGAAGCCTGTTCATCCACAGGGTCTTTCTCCCAGGGATCCATCAATGGTAGCTATGCCTAGGCAGTGGCAGTGCCTCTTAGCCACATGACCCCAAGAAAGATGAGAGCCACATGACCTGATTGATGGCAACTGGGTAAAGCTGTTGTCATGTTCCTGGAGAAAGAAACATGTGGTCCTAGGGGGGAAGTCTTTGGAAAGTGCTACATAAAAATGTTGGACCAAGACTCATTAATTGTAATGATAATAGCAATTCATTTTTATATGGCACTTTAAGGTTTGTAAAGTGCTTTTCATTTATCTAATCTAATATTAATATTATTAGCAATAGTATTATTAATTATAATAATAATGGCACCTATGTCCATAATAGGTGCTATTACTGTCCCCATTTTACAGAAGAGGAAACAGATGCTAAGAGAGGCTAATTGACTTGCCCAGGGCCACTCTAGCATGTCTGAGGTGGGATCTGAAGAGAGATCGGGTCATTTTGGACAGCACCACATCCATTGGAGAGGGAAGAAGAACAGGTACACAGCTGCAAAAGCTATGAGACGGTGGACCACAATGCAAGAGGGCAAGCCTGGGTCTTGTTCTAATCCTCCTGAGAGGAGAGAACCATATGAACCCAGAAATGGCAATGGTGAAGTACTGAGATTTCTTGGTTATTTAAAAACAAATCACCAGCTCTTCTATAACTTAATAATTTTAGATGTCTGAGGCACAGAGATGATGAGTGACTTGTCCACGAACAGCAGGAGCAGGGGACAACCTGATTCCAAAATGAACCTTCTATCCACAATGCCATGCTGTAAGTCAATGAATATTCTTAGCAACCATAAAGGTGAACTGGAGGGGGAAGGAGGAGGGAGAGTCAGGAATGATAGGATTTAGTAGGACATGTGCTAGACTATCCTAAAGTGACCAATTTAGAAGTTAGACTTTGAAGGGTCAGACAGCACTATGCCAACACTCTCTCTCCAAATCCCTTGATATCCTCAACTAATTAAGTAGTGATATTCTCTTTGTCAGAGAATAGGACAAATTGACAAGAGGGTGGAGAAATTTTCTCACCACTTTTTAATTAGCCACCTTGATTCCCAAATTATTCAATCTGGGCTCAGGGTCCTTAACAATCAAATTGAGACTCCCATGCAAATACTCTTTATTTAAATGGTGACATTTGAGATTAAACCCAATAAAGGTTTCCATAGAAACTAAATGCAATATAAAAACTTTGTAAAACATCAGAGGTGACCCAATTAAGGAAGGCAAAAATAAATGATGGAAATTTTAACTATTAAAAGTAGAGAAAGGTTAATTCTACTTCACACCTATTCTTAACAAATGTTTATATGTGCACTAGGGAACTGTGCAGTAAGTAGTCTTTGATATTCAAACTTCTCAAATAAATGCTAATGATATCTGAAATAATAAATCCCGAAGCAGTGTGGTTTTTGTAGCCCTTTTTACAAGTAAAATGATTGTTTTTTCTTTTAAAAATTTATTTAGTATTTTATTCTTCCCCAATTATATGCAAAAACAATTTTCAATATTCATTTTAAAAACTAAATAAAGCAATTGTTGAGAATAGAATAGCAAAATAAGATTGCTTATATTTTTCGTTCTTGAGTTTTTTTTCAGTCTTAACTCTTTGTGACCCCATTTGGGGTTTTCTTGGCAAAGATACTGGAGTGGTTGGCCATTTCTTTCTCTACCCATTTGACAGATGAGGAACTGAGGCAGACAGGGTGAAGTGAGTTGCCCAAGGTCACACAGCTAGTAAGTGTCTGAGGCTGGATTTTGTGAAAAATGGTGGAAGCAATTTTGTTTCCACAAAATTGACAGTATCTCTCCCCACCCCAGCTTTAGCAGAATGTAAATCAGGTGACTGGTTACAAACAGTTCTAATCAGAGCTGTGATCTAGCAGAGATCAGGCTTCTGGTCAGGTGAAAGGTGAGAGGCTTGTACGTGTTCTTAAATGAGCCATTTGAGGAGGGCATGACCGGCAGTCAGGGGGTTACACCTGGCCAATGAAGGGCCTGGCAGGAGCTTCGAATCAGGAGTCAATAAAAAGACTGGCATCTGTCTGAGTCCCTGTACTCCCTTGTACTCTGTTCAGGGGATGCACCCATTTACTCAGAACGGATAAATGGAAAATATAATTAAAACCTTCCTGGCTTCCAAATGAGTATTGTTTATTCCTAGACAACATGAGTATATTTATAACAATTTGAACTCATGAAGACAAGTCTTCCTGATTCCAGACTGGGCACTCTATCCACTGTGCCACCTAGATGCGCTGCCTGTCTATATAGGTTAAGGTACGGGGGTCTTTGACCCAAAGCACCTAAATTTCAAGTGCACTAACAGCAACAGATTAAAAACAACTGAGCTTAGTTAGCATATAGTTATCAAGTTCAAATAGGAAGCCATTTTTTTGTTTGTGGTGTTAGTTGGTGGTCTTTGCTTCCCTCCTCCTCCTCTGCCCACTTTTTCTTGTGTCCCTGCCCACTGAAGTGAGCAACCAGGGGTGTGTTGGTCAATATTTAACAACCAGATCTTTTCTTTTGGAGGGGGGAAATGTACTCACAATACATTTTTAAAATTTAATCTGCAGTATTAACATTTTCTCTGTCACTTTCTTAAATGATTACTTCCCTTATATACTCAATCAACAAACAGTAAATCAAGCCTTGATCTGTAGCATTTGCCAATCTCCAAGATATAAATTCTCATACTAAAAAAACATTAACAATTGGCTTTCCTAAACCAGTATGATCTGGGTTCATCAAACCCTGCACTATCCTCCAAGGTGTGGTTTTCCTGAGTCTCATCACACTCTACTCTTAAAATGCCCATTTGGCAATATGTCTCATACTGGGTGCCCTAATGAATTTTGCATCGCTTACCCCAGATATGAAAAACTGCTAGTTACTGTTCTACTCTCTCTCTCTCTGTATATATATGTATATATATATATACATATATATGTATATATATATATACATATATATATGTATATATATATGCATATATATATGTGTGTGTGTATGTGATATAGTAAATGTGAGAACTGTAGGCTATTCCTTGATTCAGGAAAAATAGTAAATATATGGCTTAGGTGCCTTGCTTCAAAGCTAATTTCTTAAATGGGACATTAGCACAAATATACATGTAAACATTAGCTAAGCTTGGCTTTGTAGCATGAATTATGACAAAAAATTCAAACATATTTCCATTTCCAATAGCCTGTGGTCCATCAATCAATCAAAAAACATTTATTAAGCACCTACTATGCTCCAGGCACTATGCTAAGCACTGGGTGAGAAAAAACTCAGACAAACTATGATCCTCACAAGTTGAGGTGGACTTCAGAGGCAAGAAATCCTGGGTTTGAATCCAGCCTGCATTAAAATTTTAGTAGCATTAGATTAGGGTTTATCTGTTGGGCCCCAGAGGGCAGAACCAGAATCAGTGGGTGAAAGTTGGTAATAAGGGGTGGCAGGTGGAGCTGGGTCAGAATTCTGCTTTAAAATATAGATTAGCAAGAGTAGGTCAGGCTTGTTCAATTTTAGTCTCAGAGGTAGAAACCAGGACCAGTGGGTAGAAGCTGTACCCAGGCAACTCGATGTCAGTAAAAAGCTTTGTCGTAATTAGAGCTGTCTAGAAGTAAAACAGCTGCTTGGAATTGATGCTTATTCACCTTAATGCAGACTGTCAAGCAGAGAGTGGATGACCACCTGTCTTGTATGATACAGCCGTCATTCCCTTTTTTTTTAGGCAAACAGGGTTAAGTGACTTGCCCAGGGTCATACAGCTAGTAAGTGTCTGAGGCCAAATTTGAACTCAGGTTCTCCTGGCTCTAGGGCCAGTGCTCTTATAGTAGACATATAGTAGTCATACAGCTAGTAAGTGTCTGAGGCCAGATTTGAACTCAGGTTCTCCTGACTCTAGGGCCAGTGCTCTTATAGTAGACATTCCTTTCAGATATGGGTTGGACTGGATGGCTGCCAAAGTCCCTTCCAAATCTAAGATTCTGTGAGTCTAGTAGTTGTATGACTACAAGCAAGTGGCTTAATTTTCTGAGCCTCAGTTACCCCCTGAATAAAATGGTAATGATAATCCCTGTGATATCTAGCTCTCAAGCTTGGCTTAAATGAGGCAATACATATAAAGTGCTTTGTATAACTTAGAGCACTACAGAAGCATTAATTATTATTATTGTTCTTAGCTGCTTTCACATTTAACCTTGTTGCTTTGGAGTGGCATGACAAGTAGAAATCCCCAGTATTTAAACAGTGCAGTCTATCCCTCCTTGACAATAGGGCTTCTTATTGTTGATCTGTTTTATTCTTCTTTTCCCAAGTTGACAGGTGTTTTTGCTTTTAATAATAATAATTAATAATAACTAGCATTTATGCAGAGCTTTAAGCTTTGCAAATCACTTTACAAACATTATCTCATTTTAATTTTACAACAACCCTGGGAGTTAGGTGCTATTATGATCCCTACTTTATAGATGAGGAAACTGAGGCAGGCAGGTCAAGTGACTTGCCCAAAGTCACACAGCTAGCAAGCCCCAGAGCACTATCCACTGCACCACCCCAATGCCTCAGCATTTTAGACAAGTATTGAGATTTGCTTCCAAGATTCTTTCATAGAAAAGACTAGGGTGGTCAGTGATGACACCCAGTGAAAACTCTAATACCACTTTGAGAGTTGTAAGTAACAAACAAGCATATTCTGAAGAAATGTAAATACAGTAGGGAAGCAAGCTGCTGCCTAATGATGATTTTAAGAATAACTGAAATTTATAGAGCAGCGAGATGGTTAACGAATCTCATTATCTCATTTGATCTCCACAACAACCCTGGTAGGCAGGTAGAGCAATTAGCAATGACGCCCATTTTACTAATTTGGAAACTGAGGCACAGAGGGTTTAAATCACCTGGCCATATTCACACAGTCACTAAGTGATAAATTGGACTCAGGTCTTCAGATACTAAATCTGCTGTTTTTCCCAATGTCTCACAACTTACTGACTTATAATTTAATAAATGAATTAATTAGTATTTCTGTAGCATTAATATGTGTTTGACTTCTTAGTGCCCCAGAGCAGGTGCTGGCCTACAATGGTAGAGGGAATACACACACACACACACACACACACACACACACACACACACACACACCACCCCACAGTTTCCCCAACATTGTACCAGGGGCTATGAAGTTTGCAAGATAAGTCTAAGACAAGGTCTCTGCCTCCAAGACAATTACAATCTAGTGGGGAAAACAAAGTTGAAACAAGTGAAATAATTAGAGAATATGCTCATATGTTAAGGATAATAGCAGGGTGGTATAGTGGAAAGAACATTGCATGGGAGGAGTCCAAAGATCTGTGTTTTAGACTAAATTGACTGCGTGACCTTGAGCAAGTTCCTAACCTCTCTGGGGCTCATGGAATATCCATAAGAAGCATCGACTGGCCTTCATCTGAAGGACCATTTGCTGAAAATTCAAAGATCTCATATTCCCGGTTAGGTTGTAAACCTCTTAAAAGCAGGGAGTATCTCTTTTATTTCTCCTGTGTCCCTTCTCCCTTCCCTCATGAGCTTTCATAGCGCTAAACACACAGCAGGTGTTAGTCAATAATAATTGAATGATTAAAAGCCCAACTTTTGGAAATCTAGAAAATGTAGCTGAAGATGAGCCCACGCTAGTGAAAATACCCATCACATTCCTCTTGGTAGTGCAGTATAAGTCTTATCGAATTGCATTAAAACTCAAAAAAACAAAAGGCTTGCTAAACTTTCATCGTGAGCGGAAAGAAAAGTAAAGAATGTTAGGTCATTAGTCACATTTCCACCTCTTGCAGCATCACCGATCTTTCCCTATTTATTAGCTACCTACAACCTGTTCCAGTGCCCCTTATGCCTAAAAAATCCTTCATTTGCCCTTGCCATTCATCTCAGTTGTTGTCCATTATTTCTCCCTCCATTCATTACAAAGCTCCTAGAAAGAGGGACTTGTACAGAAATATACTTGTATAAAGTAAAACCTTGCTGCCTCCCCTTGCTCACAATATATTCACTTCTCAACCCCTTGAAATCCATTCTCTGATCCCACCAATCTACGGATGCTGCTCTTTCCAAGTTTACTCTTTCACATTCCAATCAACTCAACTGCTAATCCAACGGGCTTTTCTTAATCATCATTCTTAATCATCCCTAGCTTTGAATCCCTCCCTTTTCCTCAGTACTCTTTCCTTCCCTGGTTTCTGTAATATTTCTCCCTCCAAATTCTACCTTAAGTGGTCTGATGACTCTCAGTCTACTTTGATGGTTCACCATCCATTTTTTTGGTCCTTCTCCCAGAGTTCTGTACTGTGTCCTCTACTCATGGGTTTGATAATCATTTCAATGCAGATGATGCTCAAATTTATATATCCAGTCCTATTCTCTACCTTAAACTATAGGCCCACATTTCCATCTGCCTTACTAGACTTCTCCACATGGAGAAATATCTAAAACTCAGAATGTACAGAATAAAACTCATTGTCTTCTCCCACAAAACCACAACCCTTTCAAACTTCTCAGTTTCTGTTGAGAGCACCCCGGTCCCCAAGGTTACCCTTGTTGATAATCCTAAAATTATGCTAGATTTTTTTCATCCCCTTCGTACTTCATAGCTAAGCAGTAGCCAAGTCCTGCTGATTCTGTTTCCACATTCATCCCCTCATCTATATTCACAAGATCATCCCTCTATTTTAGACCATCATTTCCTCCTTTGTCTATTGTAATAGCTTCCCAGTTGGTTTCCCTGATTCCAGTCTCTTCCTTTGAATCCATCTTGCACACAGATGCCGAATTATGCTATGTAAAACTCAAGGTTTTTTTGTTTATTTATGTGTTTGTTTGTTACTATGTTACTCTATGTTCAGAAACCTCCACTGGCTCCCTATTTTTTTAAAATAAAATACATACCCCTCAGCCTGGAATTTAAAGCTTTCCATAATGTCCTCCCACTTACATTTCTACCTTTATTTCATATAATTCCCTATTATATACTTGACATTCCAGCCAGACTGAACTCTTTTACAAAGTCCACATTCCATCTGCCCACACGCACTTGCATGCCCATCCCCTTTCCCCCTGGAGAACCCTCTTTCATCATCTTTTCCTCCCAGAATCCTTGCCTTCTTTCAAACTTTAGCTCAGGTGACCGCTCATCCATGAAGTCTTCCCTTATCTCCACAGTGCAAAGTACTCCATTCTTCCTCACATTGTCTTGCATTTTTTAATCTGCGTATATATTGTATGCCCTCATAGAATAGAAACACCTTCAGGTCAAAAATTATTTCATTCTTGTCTCTCGAGCCCCAGAACCTAGCACAGTGCCTTGCCAATAGGAGGTGGTTTATATCTGTCTTCCATTGTTACATGATTTATACTGTTATTTTCTGTCTCCTCAAGTGGATCATGCGCTCCCTGGGATTGAGAATCATTGATTATGCTTGTTTGTATCCTCTACACACCTTGATAAAAATCTAATGAGTCAATGAGTGGTTTTGTGAGTAAATGGTTGTCATCTCAGTTTCCATAGCTAATGTGACACTGGCTAGAATCCTTTAAGACAGATGGGTATTTCTGGCACTGCTGTCTGACTTTGGGCCACTGTGTGATATAATGGGGTGGCTATGTGGCACAGTGGAAAGAAGGCTGGGCCTGGAGACAGGAAGACCTGAGTTCAAATCCAGCCTCAGACACTTGCAAGTTGTGTGACTTTGAGCAAGTCATTTAACCCTGTTTGCCTCAGTTGCCTCATCTGTAAAATGAGAAGGAAATGGTGAACCATTCCAGTATCTTTGCCAAGAAAATCTCAAATGGGATTATGAAGAGCTGGACTGTACTACAAATGACTAAACTACAAAGTGATATAATGAAGGAGATCTTTGCTACCCAGATAACATAGAAAAAAGTGTGGGGAATATCAAAATGCTTATTTCCTAATGATCAAATATGTAATATTAAAACAAAAAGTCTGACACTGGGCTCTAGTATAACCAAAGAAGCCTAGATACCCTAAGAATTTCACTGATATCTCAGCTTAAACTTGATCAGAATTACTCTCCCAAATTGCTCTTAGAATTTCCTTGGAGCTGTGGGTTGTTAGAGGCTGGTAGTGAATGAAGGAGTCCTTAGTAACGGTCACTCCACTTATAGGCCAGTTTAACATGACAAGCACTACTAAGTGCCTAGCATATATGTGAGGCACCATGTTAAGCACAAGGGATACAAAGCCTGTCTTCCAGTGACATCAAACAGCTGCATATGTGGGCCCATCCAGTATATAGATAGTTAAGTAGATACATGATCATCTGAAGAGGGAAAGAATATAATCAACTGAAGGGATGAGGAAAGTCTTCTCACAGGAGCTGAGAAATTAGAAAGTCTACCAGGTGAAGGTGAGGTTCACTCATAGTCTGCACAAAAGCATAGAGTCGGGAGATGGAATGCCACATTAGAGGAACATCAAGCTGGCCATTTTGCCACTTTGATGGTAATAAAGAACATGGGAAGGGGAATGATGTGGCATGGGGCTGAAAGGCTGGAGTCACTGTGAAGGGCTGAGGAATGTGTATTTTAATTCTATGGAGACCCTGTTTCTACTTGAGTAGTAACATTTTCAGACATATACTTTAGGAAGATTATTTTATTTCAGAAGATGAATTGGAAGCCAAGAGTCTAGACAGGAGGGTGTTATGATAGTCCAGGCAAGAGGTGAGAAGGGTATGAATGAAGGTGGTGACTGTGTGAATGGGGATAGGGGAAAGGAAAAGAAGGCTGGTTTAAGTGTCCAAGGACCTGACTATTCAAGTCCTGATGTTTCCACTTATTTCCAGTGCAAACCTAGGTAAGTCACTTGGAAGAGTGAGTAAGAGTGCTGGAGAAAGGAAGACCTGAGTTCAAATTCTGCCCCAGATACAAGCTATATGACCCCAGGCAAATCCTTTAATCTCTCTTGGCCTCAGTTTCCTCATCTGTAAAATAGGGATAATCATAGCACTTACCCCACAGGGCTATTGTGAGGATCACAAGGGATAATATTCATATAATGCTTTGTAAGCCTTAAAGCAATATATAAATGCTAGTTTTTATTAGCTATCATTAACCTCTCTGGCTCAAGTTTCCTGAACTATAAAATCATAGGATTGAACTAAATGTCTTCTCAGCTCCTTTTGGTTTATAGATGTACAAAACTATGTATGTAAGATAGATATGGAGTTAGAACTGACACAGCATCGAGAGCATGTTGAAAACTCACAAAAATGGATTGATTTTTCCCATCTACCCTACCAAGGCTGATAATCTAGCTCATTATTACATTGGCTTTCTCTCTACCTTCCT
Source organism: Trichosurus vulpecula (assembly GCF_011100635.1). Lineage (NCBI taxonomy): Eukaryota > Metazoa > Chordata > Mammalia > Diprotodontia > Phalangeridae > Trichosurus > Trichosurus vulpecula. The sequence continues at coordinate 111,180,447 of NC_050579.1, forward strand.
CTCCACCTCTCCCATCTCCACCTTTACAATGGTTTAAAAGAGGTTGTTAAGAGGAATGGGGACAGAAGAGACTGAATATAATGCGTTTTGCTTATGTTTATAACGGCAAAAAAAATTCTGTGGATTACTGTGATTAATTTTGTAGCCTTGCCTTAAGTGTATATTATAATTGATACCTAGAATACTTGTTTATTTTCCTTTTACTTATTTGTATATACTTCAAATGGGAGGCATCATGGTGTAATGGGGCACTGGACTTGTAATTACGCAAACCTGTATTCAAACCCTGGCCTTAGACACTTACTAGCTGTGGTACTCTGGGTAAGCCATTTAATCCCTGTTCTTCAATTTCCTTATCTGTAATATGATGGTGTTGTACTTCAACATCTCTAAGGTTCCTTCTAGCTCTAAGTCTGTGATCCCATGATCTTTTTCTATTATTTGTATCCAGTCGAGATGGTCCATCCACAATAGCTGTGCATCATTACGGCACAAGTACATGCTAGTACCTTGCTGTAGTCATTAAATGGAGGAAGACAAGGATTTGACCTTTGACTCTGCTACCATCATACTTTCCACTAATAACACTTGGTTTAAATTTCTTTCTGAGAATGAGGTACCTGTGCAGATCCTTTTAAAGTTGGGATTTTCCAGAAGGTGTCCTGGAAGCCTACATTGGAACCGATGCTGCCAGAATTCAGGGAACCATGGATTTCGAGTGTTGGTGTCCAGTCTCAATTTTAAGAAGTAGTCATCAAAAGACCTGACCTCTGGTGACTGGAGCTTTATGGTGATCCCTCCATTGGCCTCAACTTCATAGCCTTCAATGACTTCATCTCTGTCTGCCCAGCCATCACTGAAAAGGAAAGACACAAAGTAAATAAACAATCATGCATCCATACACGCTAGAGCATTAGGTATGAAAGAGAACACTTAGCAATTCGATCCAATGAATGCAAGCTGATACACAAAGAGCTGATCCATTTATACCATCAGTAGACATGAAAGTCTAATGATCTGTCCTTTGTCTGTGTGGCTGGAGCTGCTAATCTACCCCTTCACTTAGACACCTGCTGTGCACTGTTTTGTGGTTTTTTTTCCATCAGTGTAGACGAGTTTGCACTGAGCCATTCACACGCTTTCTTGCGTGGTTCCCCTTGTGATGAACAGTCAGCACAAAGACAGAATGAAAGTGAATATAGTAATTACCAGAGTTGGAAATGGTGCTTGGCAGAGACAAAGCAGGAAACTCCTAAACTGAAGAAAGGAATGTAGCCAATAAAATTTTAAAAAATGAAGCAAACATTAATTGAGTGCTAACTATGTATGAGGTGTATTATGCTATGACCTCAAGAAGCTTACATTCTACTATGTTGACAGATAAGCAAATACATGATACAATACATAATACAAAATAAATGAAGTAATTTCAAGAGAAAAAAAAACAAGTCCGGAAAGGCCTTGAGTAAAAGGTGACCTATAAGCTGTGCTTTGGAAGCAGCTAAGAATTCTCAGAGGCAGAAGTGAAGAGGGAGTGATTTCCAGTCATAGGGGACCATCTGTTCAAAGATATAGAGACAGGAGATGGGAAGTCATAAATTAGTTTTACTAGGACCGAGAATGCATAAAGGAGTTGGCTGACTAAGATTGTAAAAGTGCACGGGAGCCAAGTTTCAGGGGGTACCATTGAAGGTTTTTTTAGTATTGAGGTGACATGGTCAGATCTGTGTTTAAAAATTTGGCAGCTAGGTGGGTAATGGATTGGAAAGAGAAGAGAACAGGAGCAGGAAGACCAATTAAGAGGTCGCTGAATCATGAAGGCAAGAGATAATGAAGGTAGAGGCTCCATGAATTTAGAAAAAGGGAAAGATGTGAGAGAGGCAGAATCAGCATATGCCATTAATTTAATGGTTCGGGATAATCTGGGGTTGGGGTAGGGGTCAAGGTGGGAGAAAATGGAAAAGCAAATGTATTTCTTTTGTCCCATGCAAGACCTCTCTTCTGCAATATTTGACACTGCTTTTCTCCTGGCCACTCTCTCCTGTCTGGGCTTTCTTGATACTGCTCTCTCTTGTCTCTGAAGCAGATAGAGGTTAAATGATTTGCCCAGGGTCACACAGCTAGTAAGTGTCTAAGGCTACATTTGAACTCAGGTCTTCTTGACTCCAGGCCTAGTTTTCTGTCCACTCTGATATATATATATATATATATATATATATATATATATATATATATATATATATATATATATAGCCTATCCTAAGTTCTCTGAGTTCCAGTCTGGTGTCACCAACTGGCTACTGGTCTTGTCAAACAAAGTGTTCTGTAGTTATCTCAAATTTATATTGTACCAAATAAAACTCATTCTATTTTCTCCAAAACCTATCTTTCTTCTCAGGTTCATTATTGTTGTCAAAGTCACCTACTGCCACCCTTTCTAGGCACCCAATTTTACAGTCTCAGAGTCAATCTTGACTCCTTACTCTTCCTTATTCCATATATCCAGTTAGCTGCTGCCTTGTTGCTTCATAACATATCATGCATCTGTCCCCCTCCCATCATTCACAGGACCACCACCTTTATTTAGGTCCTTACCACATCTTGCTAGGACTATTACAATAGCCTCCTAATTGCCCTACCCCGTTCCAAGCCTTTCCTGTCTCTAATACATCTTGTACATGCCTTCCAAAATGATATAACTAGGCCATAAGTCTGATTATATGATCAATAGAATTGATCAATAGACTCCTGTAACACCCAATTAAATATAAACTCTGTTTAGAATTTAACATTCTTCATAATTCAGTTCCAACTTAACTTTCTAGCTTTATCCTATATTACATCATCTCTGTCTTTATATCTCTAGTACTCAGTACAGTGCCTGCCATAGAAGAGATGCTTTTTGAATAATTGATTAATTGAAAGAAGCAAACACCAGAGGCCTCTCCCTCTTGGAAAGTATGCAGTGTCCTGAAATGGATGTTCTTCCCACTGTTTGCCTGGTAGAGATAATTGGGCAAACAGTCTATCTTCAGGGACAGAAAATTGTGAACTATACATAGGACTTCATGCAGTGCCTTGTACCTAGCACATGTCCAATAAGTATTTATTGAATGGATAAACGGATGGATGAATGAATATATGTCATTATCTCTGTCAATAACCACAAAAATAATTCCAGGGATGGAAATTACAAGACTGGGGTTCCAATAACTCTTACTATTGAAATTGGGAGAAAAATTTCAATCAAGGACAAACTGAGAGCTGCCCCATGGTGGGGAAGAAAATTGAATCACCTCTGCCAATGCTATCCAATGTTTTTGCTCCTAGGAATTCAGAGAAAGGGAACAAATGCCTCTTATAAATGAGCAATGCTTTCCTACATTTTGAGGCCAATTCAAAATGACAGCATCAGATGAAAACAAATTCCTCTGTCCCTGAAGATAAGGTGGCTAAAATAAGAGCAGAACATGTTTGTTTTCTGCAGGATAAAGGCCATTTCAATATTTTTTATTAGGTTGAGAATTTAGTGACTCCTTTGGATTTCATTTTAATTCAACTTTCTGGGCAAGTTTTTTGAGAGTAGCCATATTCTGGAACTTTCTCTGTCATCTGTGATGGAAGAGTCTGCAGCTTCCTTCAAGTGAACACATGACCCAGACCGAACTTTGTCTTGAATTGACTTGATTAATCTACAGAAGAGATACATTAATTTTCAAGAAAGCTACTCCATACCTTCTATCCTCTCTCAGTAAAAGCACTTAATCTCTCTGTTTCTCCCTGGGCAGGGAACTGAGCCAAGTCCAGGTATGTCAACATGACTAACATGCTGCCTTTTATATGAAATCAAGGGGACGAATGTTTTCCAATTAGGGGAACTAATGGGCATTGGTAAATTCTAAAAACATACCTGTTCCTGACCTTCTAGGTAGACATTTTGTCTTTTAATGTTCCAGGCTGCAGAGCAGTTCATGTGAGTGAATGCATGCCATTGGGCTGGACAAGATCTCATCTGATCCAACTCATTATTTGTAGACTTGTGAATATTGTAGCTAGAACCTTAGCTTCATATAGTTTACCTGCTTTATATTACAGATGAAGAAACTCAACCTAGGCACATGAAATTTGCCCACAGTTATATAAATAGTAAGTAAAAGAAGAGAGATGAAAACCCAGGTTTTGTTTTCCAGTCCAGCTTTCTTTCCATTACACTACATACAGTGCCTCCCTAACATCAGAAGAAATATTCATGATAGAATCCTGACCATTTCACTTGAAAGACTTCTGGGAATAGAGTAAAATTTTAACTAGAGTAGGGTGACTGGGGTTTTATCTCAGTCACTTACATTTAGAAGGTGACAGGAGCATAGAAGCTTAGTGCCTGTTTGGCAAGAATAATTAGCTAAAAAGGAAGCTGTCATATGGTTGTACCCTATGTTAGCTCATCTCTCCTGATATTCACAATGGCATCCCCAGCACTGTTTGAAGGTACATTTCAGAATACTTTCCCTGGTCATGTTCTACTTGTCCAAGGCATAAAATTTGCTATTATGGCTGTGCTCCAGGGTACTCATGAGCTTATATATATATGAAGCTGGAGGGGATTGTTAGAGTTCATCTAACTTGATCCCCACATTTTGAAGTTGAAGAAACTCAAGTACAATATAACTAAGGGACTTGTCTAAGGTCATACAGGTAGTAAGAAAATGGCAAAGCTGTGATTTGAGCCTATTTCTTCTGACTCCAAATCCATCTTTTTCCATTGTAGGAGGATGCCAATTAAAAGTCATGCTTTAGTCTCTTTATACCACTTATTAAGCCCCTGACTTTCATTATAGAGAGCAAAGATGTCCTCATTTATTTAAGCCTCCAGGAAGTGCCACTTAAGAATAAACATTTAAAAGTCAAAGAAACTCATTAGATAATATATTTATTTTCCAGGTCAATTTTAAGCTTCAAGTACTTTTCTACTCTTCTCCCTCCCCCACATCAGGGCTTAATACCTTATGGAATTTATTTTGCTTCTATTTACCAAAGTAAAAAAATCACTTATTTTAATACATAAAATGAGATTACTATGATGCTTATTTACATTTCATTTTACAGCTTAGATTTCAGGGCATTTTTTTTAAGGTGGGGTGGTAAAAAAGGAAGCATAAGATTACTGAGTGTTCTGAGAGTCATTCCTCAATGGAAATGAACCAACAGTTTCCCGAAGAAGAATCGCAAACTATTAACTATATAAAACTTTGTTCCAAATAATTAATAGAGACATGAAAAAGCAAAACTCACATTTCATCTTACACCCAGAAAATTGGCAAAGATGAAAAAGATTGGAAATGTCACTACTGGTGATGCTACTTGAAGTCAAGCATATGATTAGTACAACTATTCTGGAAAATAATTGGAATTATGCTAAGAAAGTTACTATAATATCTATGGAATAGATTGTATAGTATATATACATATGTATGTATGTACACATTATAATAGTATAATATAGATTCTATACCCTTAGACCCAGAGATTACACTACTGGGCATGTACCCCAAGGAAGTAAAAAACAGATAGTTCTCACATACACCAAAATATTCATGGCAACATTACATATTACATATACTAATTATACAGTAATTATATTGCCCTGCTAGACTGTAAGCTCTATAAAGGGAGAGACTGTGTTAACTAAACTTTGAATCTCCTTTAGAGCTTAGCAGAGTACTCTGTCTCCTATATATGTATAATAAATGACTGTTGATGTAAAATCATTTATTTTAATAGTACAACATAGTTTACGTAGTCTGGTCCAACGTCTGTCTCTGTACAGAAAGCCACAACCTCCTTGACCTAGTCATATAACTACTGAATATCTGAATATCTCCAGTGATAAAGATTGGGATGATAAAGAACGGCATTTGTGCCAGCTCAAGGAGCCTATAGCTACCACATGGAATCTTCTCTAGACTCAAGAAAGTGAATTATTGTCTTATTTCAAGAACCTCAAAAAGGATCCCCATTCAGTTTTCCTAGCACTGTCTTAAAACCAGTAGAAACCATGAAAATGAACTTCATAGTTATGAATTGGGCTAATTTTTCTTGAAAACAATTTCAAACTACATCTCTAAATCATACCTATCTTTTGACCCCACAATACTATGACTCAGCCTATGACCACAAAGAGATCTCAGGAAGACTAAAGGGACCCCTATGTACAAAGACATTCAGAGTAGCTCTTTTCGAGGTAGCAAAAATTTCAAAAGACAAAAATAAGGTGAGTCCATTCCAGGCAAGGGAGCCAAAGGCTTAGACTTCAGATAGGGCTTTATGAATTTGAGGGATAGTAATACAGTTTAGATGGAGTATACAGTATGTGATGGAAAGTCATGTGACATAATGAGGGAGAATTAAGCTAGAGTTAGATCGACTGTATTGGATCTTAAATTAAAGAGTTTATGTTTTATCAAGTAGACAGTGTTAGCAGCCCTGTAAGGGCAAACAAAGTGGGACATTTTTTACTGTTTTTTTTCTTTTGGAGTTCTAGTTCTTCTCAGCAATAAGGCAATCAAGTGCCTTTGATTGAGTTTTGCCTTTAGTTGAGTTTTGCCTTTGATTGAATCAAGAGTCTTTGATGACCTGCTTAAGTCACAAGAAAGCCTAAGTCACAAGGGTTGTACTCTGAGGTAAGCATTTTGCTTTGAGGGCTTACTCGTGGGAAGAGTGTTTGTGTGACATGGCCAGATGAGACTCTGGGTAGCCTTTAAGGAGCCCCCGGGCTTTGAAAAACATAGATGTTGGTGTTTCTCTCTGGTAACTATGTATGTATATAATGGTCAGACAGCTAGAAGCCCTGTCTGTTGATTTGTGTTATTTTCTCTGCTTGTAATTTCTGTTTGTATTTTCTCTGAAGTTCAGAGTGCTGATTTTTTCCCCTGAACTAAGTAAATGATGTATATGTTTGATTAAAGTAAGATTGTTGACTCCTTTTGAGTTTCTTTCCTTTAGAAAAGCAGATCAAAGAAACTGTGCTAGCGGCTCTCCTGTGTGCCAGTGTTATTGGTCTTACACCCCCACAGCAGCTGTAAGCAACATTGTTGTTACAAGCCCCAAAGCTGACTTTTGGGTAATAAAAATAAGTGCAGCTGGTGGTCTTTAGCTACCAACTAGTTAGAAGGAGATGATTCCTAATACTTTTCTCTTTTCACTTAAACATCAAGCCAAGTGTTTTTGCCAACTAAATTTGCTATATTGCTCACATCTTCCAATATCTCTGTCTCTGGTGCCTCTTCTTGGAGTGGATAAAGTGCTGGTCCTGGAGTCAGGAAGATGTGAATTTAAGTTTGCCCTCAGATATTTATTAGCTGTGTGACCCTGAGCAAGTCACTTAATCTCTGTCTGCCTCAGTTTCTTTATCCATAAAATTGGAATAGTAATGGCACCTACCTCTCAGGGTTGTTGTGAGTATCAAAAGAGTGGTGACTAGTACATACTACCAAGGAAACGAGCATCATGTTTTGCTAATGAATAAATGACACTTAATTTTTTTTAAAAAAGAGAAAAAGGAATATAAATCAAATTCTCTTGCAAAGAATTCTCTAGGGCTAATACTTTTGTTGTGCTATGATTTCATTGTATTAAGTCCTGTCATAAAAAGAGAGCCAGCTGCCTTCAGATAAGAGTTTCTTAACCCTTTTTGTATCATATACCCCTTTGGCAATCTGATGAAGCCAAACCCTTCTTGGGATGATGTTTTTAAATGCATAAAATAAAATGTACATGATTACAAATGAAATCAATTATACTGAAATATGGTCATCAAAATGTTAAAAGTTCCAAGTTCACAGAGACCCTGAAATCTATTCATAAACTGACTCCTTGGGGGTCCATGAACCCTAGTTAAGAACCTCTGATAAGTGTGTGTATGTATGTATGTGTGTGTATGTGTTTTGATGGTTTAAAATGAGTGTAAAATAGCCATTGTTTTCAGTTCTGGCCAGAAACTTTGAAGTTCTTCCCTTTCCAGATTAATATTTTTTGTAATGGTAAAATAGGCCATCTTTGTCTCAATTCTTACCCAGCCTTTAGTAATTGAATGGGTGTTACCTCAGATAAACTGAGACCTGGGAAAGACTCACTGCATCTTGGGCCATCTCCAGTTGTCTTGACTTTTGACTTGCCACTGGACTCGGGAGGAGACTAATAACTTAGCCTCTCTTAAATCTAATTCACACATAAGTCAAGACATTACTGGTGATCTCATTGGTCTTCTTTGAGAATAAAGGATGAATAGCAACTCATACATATGTGTGTGCGTATATATGTATATAGACACACATATGTGTATATGCTCATACATGTGTATATTGTGTATATATACATGTATATACTCATATATACGTGTGTATGTATATTTATCTATATCCATACACACATACACACACACACATACACAAACACATGTATGTGGGCAGCTAGGTAGCATAGTAGACAGAGTGTTGGGCCTGGAATCAGGAAGACTCATCTTCCTGAGTTCAAATCTGACTTCGGACGTTTACTAGCTGTGTAACTCTGGGAAAGTCACTTAACTCTGTTTACTTCAGTTTCCCATCTGTAAAATGAGCTGGAGAAGGCAATAGCAAACCAGTCCAGTATCTTTGCCAAGAAAATCTGAAAAGGGGGTCACAGAGAGTTGGACATGACAGCGAAGACTGAACAACAACATATGTATGTATGTATGTATGTACGTACATATACACATGTATGCGTATGTGTGTATGTGACTGTATAAACAGTTTTGTGCTAGTAATTGTTATAGAAAATTTGACCCACAAAGTCTTGTTAGAGGGCTATGTTAACAAATCACCCATCTAAGAGACCAGATTACTTTTTGAGGGTTTGAGTTGTTGAACTGCCCTTAGTATCAGTGCTCAAAGCTGTCACGAGGTGGCAGCACATCGCACACCTACTGGTCACTTCTGCACAATCTGTTCCTGGAACGTGCTTTCCATTTTCCTTCTGAGGTGTACAAATAAAGCTATATATTGTGGAAGAACAGGATGAATCTTTAACAAACAGCTACATTTTGCTGGTGTTTTTCACAAATATGAGAAATCTCCTTCCACTGTCTCCTTATGATACTTCCCCCCAAGCAGTTTTATACAGCAGCCCCTACTCCCACCTGCTGCCTGGTTCCTTCCAGCTCTCTTCTGCTTCCACAATGTCTTATTATGCCCATTATAAAACCCTCTTTTCCATCACCCAGCAGCTTCTAAGTCTCCTTTGCCATGAACAATAAGAAAAGCTCTCCATTCTGGCTCTACTACTAGTGACTTCAATATGTATTGAAAATGGTCATGATGGAAAGTGAACATTATCTTTGCCTTAGGCAAGAGGAACATTATCTAAGCTCCGTATCTGCCCTAGGGCCTAGCATGGTGCTCTATATACAGTAGACACTTAAAATTATTATTATTGAATCATAGGCTCTTACAGTTAGAAAAGATTTTATCTAGTTCAATCTTCCTTTCTACTCATGAATCTACAACATCCCCAATATAGTCATCTAGCCTCTGTTCAAATGCTTCCAGTGATAGAGTAAATGGTTTTGGAAGCTTCAATAACCCATAGCTATCCAAATCAATCCTATCCAGACTTAAGCAAGTGAATTAATGGATGATTTAAAAAACCTAAGAAGGGATACTGTTCAGTCTTCCTGCAATTCTATTAGAATAAATATGTAAGGTATGTGTATATAAATATGGTTTGTTTAAATGTAGCTCATGAAAGACACTGACAGATATTTTTGGGATCCTACCCATCCTTCTGCAAGGAAAATTATTAGAGACATACAGGATTAGAATTATATCTATCTGCTAGAGACGTACAAGATCAGAATTATATCTATCTGCACCCCTAACCATTGCTGGTCAAGGGGTGCAACTTTGGCTCAAAACAAAAAAACTACTTCCCTGGTCTTCAGCTTTCACCTTATACTTGCCATTTTGATGCCTACCCCACCAAATGTTAGTTATGCATGCGACCATCACAAATAGGAACTAGCTAGTAAACCCATTTATCCATTCAAATAGTAAACCGAAACTTGACCAGTCATACAGATTAGAATATACCAGAAAATAGAGTAAATAAATCTCTTGCTTGGAGAAAGATAGCTCAAACCAAAAGTGGTCCCCTGTTCTCACCCAAGGAGAAATTTCCTGAAATCTCTAGGGATGCAAGGTGGAAATCAGGGACAGGATGTGCAGCTTCCAGAATCTTTCTTTATCCAACTTGTGTCGAGTCAGTCCCACAGAGAGTCTAGCAATATGTATTCTTCTTGTGAAGAAGAAATGGTTCTATTCTTCAAAGCTCTTGTTCTGCCCCTTCTATAGGCACGTAATTTGCCATTAGAATTTTCTTCATTAATCTATAGTTATCTTTAAGCAGAATATAGTTATCTCTAAGCAGAAGTATGCAAAATGCCCAGGTTCCAACTAGAAAACGTGAAAGTGACCTTCGTCCATTTAGCCTTAAGAGTTCTTGTTCTTTAGAACCAGTTATACAAGGCTTATAGAAGTATTAGTGCAGGGGCTGGAGTTAAGGACCACCAAGTCTTGTTTCTGGTTTTTCCTCAGCTCTCCAGCCACCTGAATGAACACCTGCAAATACCTCACCACTTGTCCCTGTAGTTTTCACCTGACAGAGTATTCCTAGGAAGTCTGGGTTTGAGGAAGAGAGCTGCAGATGTCACTGCCACTGGCCACCAAGGTCACACTATGGTTACAAGTGTTTGGGAAAAGTCTTGACTCCTCCCTTCTCTCTTTTTATCTCTTCTCCTCTCCCTCAAGCAATTCTTCAAAACCCAGTAGAGAGGAGAGAATCATGCCTTCCAGGCCTGATCTTGCATTAGCTTACTCCCTTCATATATTGGGAAAAACAACTCCCAGGATCTTTAGCAACTTTGGCCCCTAAAATCCCGACTTTGCCAAAAGTATTGTTACACTGGCATCAGAGGATTTAGAAATGGAGGGACTCATAGAAGCCACCTTGTCCCATTCCCTTACATGTAAAAAAAAATGAAGCCCAGAATGGTGCTGATATCCATGGTCATAGGTAACAAGGTAAGAGAGGATTCTGACTACAAATCAAAGCTCTTTCTTTGTTTCTTTGTTCTCATAGCTCTAAAACCTACAAATATTAGATTAGGGGATAGGGAATAAACCTGTGATTCCACTGGTATATGGAAATCTCATGTAAGGAAGCTCCCTATATAAATTCAGATAAGTACCTTCTCTGCATTGTATAATCTTAGAGAATTCCCTAGATCATTAAAAAGGTTAAGTGACTTGACCAAGGTCACACAACCTATTCATGTTAGAGGTAGATTGTGAACCAAGTCAACCTGGCTTTAAGGCCAGCTTTTTGTCCATTATGCTACACTCTATAAAAATAAAACTTTAAAATGATAACAGTTCACATTTATATAGTGCTTTAAAGTTTGCAAAGTAATTTACATATGGTATATTAATTCTATGACTTCCCCTTGGAAAGCAGATGCTCATCATTTGGAAGATGGCTAGGAAAATCATGATAATAGGATGTAATAGAATATTATACTGTGCTATCAAAAATGCTGAATTTAAAGAAGTCAGAAAAGAATGAGAAAATTCCTATGAACTTATGACAAGTGAAGTAACATGGAAACAAGAGGAACCAGGGAGAAAAAATATACATGACTACAGCATTGTAAATGAAAGAACAACAGAAAAATGAAATTGGACACTATGTAATTATATCAACTAAACTAAGCCCTGAAGAAGAGATAGAAAATGCCCCTTCCCTCCCTTCTTTGTAGAGATAGTGACCCATGGGTAGGGACTATTGCATTTACTCTCAGGCTTAGTTGGTGTGTTGGTATGTTTTCTAAATTGCATTTCTTTCTTTTTTTATTCACTGTTACAAGGGACATTTCCTTGGGTAGGGTAGAGGTAGGGATACATTCAGAAATTAAAGTGATATAAAGTATGTTGATAAAATTTTCAAAGTTCTACTTGGAAACATTAATGTTAGACTACTACAAGTTACCGCAAGTAAATATCTAGCTGTGATGCCTTGTAGCCGGACTGCTGACTGACCTGATGAAAGTGGGGGTTGGGGTGGAGGGAGTAATAGGGCTCCAAGAAATAAAATTGTCTAGATACTTGGAAGCACTGACATTACCCTGCTTTGCTCTCCCAATGCCACTTTCCCCAATGCTGTCTTGTTTATTGGTTTAATATCTTCTAGTCGCCCTCAATAATTAAATAAAAATCCTTGGACTTCTCTGTTGGTGGCTCCATATTTATCAAACCACTTCCTAACTACAGAATTAATTGGAATGAGACAGGCTATAACACTGTGTTCTTGAAGGTATGCACTATATATGTATAACTACATTTCTTCTTTAAAATACTATATATTCAGATATTTCAATAATTTAGACTAACCTTCATAATTTGTTAATTCATGTTAATTAGTGCCAGCTATTATATGACTTTTAGGTGATGGACCTTTTAAATCCCAGATACCCAAGCCAGCTATAGGCAAACAGCTGGGATGCATTATCATTAGCTGATCCCTGGAAAGGCTAAAAAAGTGTTCTTGTGCTTTGTGCATAGCAGGAGAAAAGGAGGGAGGGGAAGGTCTTTTGGCATTCCTTCAATCATAACACGTATGAAGTGACCCAAATAACCATTTGGTTATACACATAGAATCTGTCCCTGAAACATGCTAAAGAGACAGTTCTACTAACAGAATATGTATGTATGAGGAGAAATTGAAGGAAGTGACTGTATGAGCTCCTCTTGCCTAGGGTCATTTAAGACTCTGCTGTGGAAGCTCAGGGGTAAATGACATGTCGATAATACTATCCTAATGTCTGTAATCAAATGAACTCTGATTAATATATGTGATCATGAAAAAAGACTGAATGAATCATCAGATGATTTCATCTCTGCCATATCTGTGATTTTAGCAAAGTTATTTAATCTCTCTAGTCTTTATTTCCTCATCCATAAAATGCAGGATTTGGATTAGGTCCCTTGTAGAATCTCGATTCTAGACCACATGCTAAGAATTGCATTTTAGCTGTTATACGTAGGATCTCATTGGTGTAGTGTAACTCTCACTTTGGAATGATCTTCCACTGAGGGAAAGCAGTAACTTCACTGTACCATATAATCAGGGAGTTGACTGTGACACTGAATAGTCAGGTAGTTGATTCATGATCATTTATGTAGTATATATAAGTTTTGGTACTTTAAATCGGGTCTTCCTGACTCCAAGACCAGGCATTTTTCTCATTCCATGTGGTTAAGAATAGACTGTTTCTTTGAGAAGACCTGAGATTTGGCTTCATTCGATGATACAAAAATCTTCTAATCTTTATTTTCATCAAGGGCATCACTATCCCTCCAGTCATCCAATCCAATGATCTTAGAGCCACCTGGACTATTTTCTTTTCCCCCCAATTTGTAAACATTTTTGTTTAAAGTTTTGAATTCCAAATTCTATATCCCTCTCTCTCCTCTCCCCTCCTTGAGATGGTAAGCAATCAGATGTAGGTTATACATGAGCAATTGTGTAAAACATCTGTATTCAAACAATATCAGTTCTTTCTCTGGAGGTGAATAGCATACTTCATCATTAGTCCTTTGGGATTATCTTAGATCGTTGTTTTGCTGAAAATAACTAAATCATCCACAATTTTTCAACGAACAATATTGCTGTTACTGTGTATAATGTTCTCCTGGTTCTGTTCACTTCACTATGCATCAGTTCATGTAAGTCTTCACCGGGAATACTTTCTCTCTTTTTCACAATCCATAGTCAATCATTTGCTAAATCCTGATGATCCTAACTCCATAATATCTCTTACCTCTCTCCTCTAGCCAGAGTCATCCTAGTTCAGGATTTTCATCACTCTCTGCCTAGACTGCTCCAATAGCCTCCTAATTGGTCTCCTCTCCAATCTACTCTCCATACAGCTACCAATATGATTTTTCTGAAGCATGGATTGACCTTGTTCAAGGCTTCCTCTTGCCTCTAGGATAAAATATTTTGGCGTTTAAAGCACCACACAACTTGACTCCAGCTTATCTTATCTTTCTAGGATGACTACATTACTCTTTCTCCCATAGTCTATATTCTAGACTAGTAATGTCAAACTCAAATAAAAATGAGGGCCACTAAACATATTGACTTAGAAAACCATATGTTAACATTATGTTCTGTTGTATTTTTATTCATCTTGCTAGATATTTCACAATCACTTTTTTAGTTTTTTTCTTTTTTGTTTCAAGAGCTTTATTGTTTTTATCCTTTTTTATTTTTTAATTTTTATTTATTTCATTAAATATTTCCCAATTACATGTAAAAAATTTTAATAATCATTTTAAAAATTATGAGTTCCAAACCCTCTCCCTCCCTCCTGTCCCTCAACCTCCTCTTTGAAAAGGCAAGCAATTTAATATTGATTATATATTTGAAGTCATACAAAATATGTTTCTATATTAGCCATGTCATGAAAGAAAACACAAACAAAATAAAACAATAAAAATAAAGAAAGCAAAAAAATAAGTATGCTTCACACTGCATTCAAAATACATCAGTTCTTTCTCTAGAGGTGGAGAGTATCTTTCATCATAGGTCCTTGGGAATTGTCTTAGATGATTATCTTGATCAGAGTAGCTAAGTATTTTAACATTGATCATCCTTTTATTGCTGTTACTGTGTTAAAGGTTTTCCAGGTTTTGCTCACTTTACTTTGAATAAGTTCATTTAAGTCTTCCCAGGTTTTTCTGAAACCATCCAGCTCATCATTTCTTATATCACAATAGTATTCCATCATGTTCAGCCAGTCCCCAAATAATGGGCATCTCCTCAATTTCCAATTCTTTGCCACCACAAAAAGAGTTGCTATAAATATTTTTGTACAAATAGGACTTTTCCCCTTTTTAAAATGTCTTTGGGATACAGACCTGGTAGTGCAACTGTTGGGTCCAAGAGTATGCAGTTTTACAGTCCCTTAAGTGTGGTTTCAAAGTGTTCTTCAAAATGGTTGGACTAGTTCACAACTCTACCAATAGTGATTTTGTATTCTCGTTTTTTCCACATTCTGCACCACCCCCCCCAGCATTTGTCATTTTCATTTTGTGTCATATTTCCCAATCTGATGGGCAGCTAGGTGACACATTGGATAAAGTTCCAGGCCTAGAGATATCTAGTTCCCAGAAGGGAAAGTTGAGGACCCCCCACTAGTATAGGTTTACTGTCTATTTTCTCCTACAATTCATTTAACTTTTCCTTTAAGAATCTGTATGCTGTGCTATTTGGTGCATATATGTTTAGTATTGCTATTACTTCATTGTCTATGGTACATTTTTGCAAGATGTAGATTCCCTGCTTATCCCTTTGAATTAGGTCTATTTTTGCTTTTGCTTTGTTTGAGATCATGATTGCTACCACTGCATTTTTTATTTGAGTTAGAGCTTAATAGATTCTTCTCCAGCCCCTTATTTTAACATTTTGTGTGTGTTTCTTGTAAACAACATATTATTGGATTCTGGTTTCTAATCTGTTCTGCTATCTACTTCCATTTTATGGATGAGTTTATCCCATTCATATTCACAGTTCTGAATACTGTATATTGCCCTCCATCCTATTTTCTTCTGTTTATATTTCTCTCTTTTTATCCCATCCCTCCTCTAAAGTCTCTTTTGCTTCTGATCACTGCCTTCTTTTATCCCTTTCCCCTTCTCCTAGGGCATCTCTTTTTCTTGACTATCCATTTTTTTTACATCATCCCAACATAATTGACTCACTCCTGTACCCTCTTTCTATGTGGAATCCTTCTAACTTCCCTAATAATGATAAAGTTCTTAGAAGACACATGTACCATCTTCTCATGTGGATTGGTAAACAGTCTAACATTATTAAATCCCTTATGATTTCTCTTTCTTGTTTGCCTTTGTATGATTCTCATGAGTCTTGTATTTCAAGATCAAATTTTCTATTCAGCTCTGGTCTTTTCATCAGGAATACTTGAAAGTTCTCTATCTCATTAAACATCCATTTTCCCTTACTTAGTTTTTCTGGGTAGGTTATTCTTGGTTTTAATCCCATCTCTTTTGCCTTCTACAATATCATACTCCAAGCCGTCCACTCCCTTTAATGTGGTAGCTGCTATATCTTGTGTGATCCTGACTGTGGCTCCATGATATTTAATGGTTCCTTTCTGCTGTTTGAAGTATTTTCTCCTTGACCTGGTAGTGCTGGAGTTTAGCTATAATATTTCTAGGAGTTTTCATTTGGGGATCTCTTTCAGGTGGTGATCAGTAGATTCTTTCTATTTCTATTTTACCCTCTGGTTCTAGGACTTGGGGGAAATTTTCCTTAATAATTTCTTGAACTATGTTATCTAGGCTCTTTCTTTGGTCATGACTTTCATGTAATCCAGTAATTCTTAAATTCTCTCTCCTCAATCTATTTTCCAGGTCCATTGTTTTTCCAATGAGATATTTCACATTTTCTTCTATTTTTTTTCATTCTTGTGACTTTCTTTTATTGTTTCTTGATGTATCCTGGTGTCATTAGCTTCCATTTGCCCAGTTTTGCTTTTTAAGGAATTATTTTCTTCAGTGAGCTTTTGTATATTCTTTTCAACTTGGTCAATTCTGTTTTTTAAAGAGTTATTTTCATCAGCGAATTTTTGTACCTCTTTTGCCATTTGACCAATTCTGTTTTTTAAGTTGTTATTTTCTTCATCATTTCTTGTACTCTTTTTTGCCAAGCTGTTAATTGCCTTTTCATAATTTTCATTCTTTAGCTAATTTTTCCTCTCCTGCTTTTATTTGATTTTAAAAATAACTTTTAGCTCTTCTAGGAAGTCTTGTTGGGCTTGTGTCCAATTCGCATCTTTCTTTGAGGCTTTGCTTGTAGTTGTTTGGACTTTGTTGTCTTCTTCTGAGTTTCTTCTTGATTTTCCCTGTTACTAGAGTAGCTTTTTATGGTCATGTTTTTTGTTGCTGTTGTTGTTATTTGCTCATTTTCCCACCATATTTCTTGATTCAGAACTTTATTTTAATGTTGGGCTTTGTTCCTGATGTATGACATACATCATGTCTCAAGTTTCAGGCTTTTTTCCCTATTGTTTTTAGAGCTAGTTGGGTGGGAGTGTTGTAAATTTTCAGTGCTTCTAAAGTTGTGTGATCTGTGGAATGGTATGGTCACTGCTCTCCTGGTCTGTACTCTGGTCCTTACCCAGGAAGGGCCCCAGATCCCTTGACCTAGGAATAATATTTTTCCTTGGGATCCCTGATCTGTGGCACCAGAGGCAATATTGCCTCTCAGGGTTTCCACTCCCTCTTGAATTAAAGTATCCCCTATCTGACCTTGAACTTTGACCCTGAAATGGGTTTGGGCAGTGGATTTGCCAAACAGCTTCTGGTCCTACATCCAGCACTAGCACAGGGGTCCTCTATAATCTCTTTCTGACTAGTTGGCAGGTCCTAGTACCACTTGTCTTGAGAACTCCCAAAATTGCTGCTGCTTCTGTCACCACTACCTTGTCCCACCACTAGTGTTTCATCCACATGGGCTCTGGGCCAGTCTCCTCCCCCCATGTCACAGATCTCTTTTTCTGACCCCCTATATTGTCTGAAGCTAGAAGAATGTCTCACTCTGACCTTTTCTTGGCTCTGCCACTCCACAATTCAATGTATGGCATTATTTTAAAGGTGCTTAGAGGGTGGTGTTGAGAGAGCTCAGCTGAGGACTTTCTGTACTCCACCATCTTGGCTCTGCCCCTGGAAGTGCCCCCCCCATTACATTTTAATCAACAGCATGTTTGACACTTCTCCTCTGGACAAACTAGACTATTTGCTGTTTCCTGAATATAACATTCCATCTCCCACTCCTGGCCCTTTGTATAGACAATCCCCTATGACCTGAATGTTTCCTTTATCTCTTGCCATCCCAAACTCCCTTCAACACAGCTCAAGTAGCACTTCCTACAAGAGATCCTTCCTGATTCTCCCACCCATTTAAAAATGCTCCCCTTTGAAATTATTTTGAATTTGCCTCCCTGAATATATGAGGTCTCTCCTCAATAGAACAAAAGCTCTTTGAAGACAATCATTATTTCATGTTTATCTTCATATACCCAGCTACTGGCACATAATAGGCACTTAAAATGCTCGTTGAATTGAATATTATTGTTCAGGTTTTTACATGGAATATAAATGACTGGCAGGTCTTTTCTGAAATTTCTTGTTCTGTGATTTCTACATTTTGGACCATATTATCCTTTTTTCCCCCCAAGACTTAGAAACTGCAGTGCATTTAAGTGTTGAGGTGATTCAGAAAGTGTGAACCACTCAGAAGGCTGGCCAAAACAATTCCCCAGTCTAATGAATATTGTTAACTCAAGACTGCAAATTCATAGCTCAAAACTGTGACTTTTTAAATTTGAGAACAACGACTGCAAGATTATGTCACCCTACTGAGAATCTGCCACTGCCTACTCACACATTTTAGTTCTTTGAGCTCCCTCATGCTTAAAGAAAAATTCGGAGGTAAAGACTTGTAGTGACTGAACAATGGAATATCAGGGCTGGAAGGAAGTTTAGAGAACATTTAATGCAGCCTAATATAAGAATCATCTATAGAGTATGCAGCATCATTGACAAGTGGTGATTCTGCCCCTGCTTGAACTCATCTCACAAAACAGTCCATTCTGTTGCTGGGAATCTCCAGTTACCAGGAAACATCTCCTTATGTCAAGAAATCTACCTCCTGACAACTTTTACCCTCTGATCCCAGTTTTGGCCCTTGAAGTCATCCAGAATACATGGCCTGATAACATTAGAGTGACAGAATCACCAAATCTCAGGCTGATAAGGGATCTTAGAGGCCATTTAAGCTAACCTATGGCTGAAGGACACTTTCTTCTATAACATGATGGGCGTTTCCTCATGTAGCCTTTACTTAAAGACTTCTACTAAAGAAGAACCAAGTACCTCAAGGTACTGGAGCCCACTCCACTTTTGGATAGCTCCAATTGTTATAGCAAGTTTTCCCTTCTATCAAGATCTAATGGGCTGCTTTGTAACTTCTATCCTTTGATCTGAGTTCTTTCTTCTGGGACCCGCCAAGCTTAACAAGACTAATCCCTTTGCAACAGGAAAGCCCCTTAAGGACTTGAATTCACCTGCCAGGTACTCCTACTTTCTCTTCTCTACGATAAATACTCTGAGTACCTTCCACAGACCCTCATAAAGAGTGATCTTAAGGTCCTTTACCTACCTATTCACTTTCATATGCATACTCTCTGGCTTGTCAATATCTTTCCTAAAACATACTGATCTGACCAGGGATGAGGAGAGTGGAAGTATCACTCTTCTAGCCCTATACACTATATAGCCTAAGTTCACATAAGGTGTTGTGTGATGTCTGGGTTTTGCTTTGTTTATTTTTTGACTGCTATATCAAACTTATATTACATTTTCAGTTTGATAGAATACTGAGACCTCTTTCAGATGAACTATTCTCTACCTACATGTATCAGTAATTAAAGTAGGACTTTTTTTTTTTTTTACTATTTTCTCTTTTAGCACTTATTTAATCAAGTGCCCTTGAAGAGTCTGGCCTTTGTTTCTTTGATTGGATCAGGAGTCTTTGATGACCTCTTTGCCTCAAGGGAAAGCCCGGTTTGCATGGGTTTGAGTCACAGGTTTTTGACGCCTGAGGCTTTTAAGTCACATGGGGGAGTCGCATGTTGTGACTTGCCCTTTGATTCTGAACAGAATATATAAACCCAGAGGTTGGCATTTTCCCCTGGGGCTCACTCACTGGAAGAGTGGCGCTTGACTCTGGGCAAGCCGTTGTAAATTGTAATCCTCCCTCTCCCTGCCCCGCCCCCCCCCCTTGGCTTTGCTAACCCAGATGTTGCTTTGTATTTGGTTTGTTTATAATGTATATTTGTAATTTGTTTGCATTTGCTCTGAAGTTCAGGTTGCTGGCTTTTCCTCCTGAACTAAGTGAATGATATTTGTATGTTGGATTAAACTGAGATTGTTAACCCCATAAAGTTACTTTCCTTAGTAAAGCAGATCAAAAGAACATGTGTTAGCAGCCCTCTGTGTGCTGGTTACTGTTGGTCTTACATAGCCACACTAGCTGCTAGCAGATTGTTACTATACCACATCTTCCCCATCTTATACCTATGAAATTGCTTTTTTGAACTCTAATACAAGTATTAGATTTAACCTAATAATCTAGCCTGTAAGGATCTTTTTAGATCACAACTATTATATGAAGTCTTAGGTCAATCATTTTCCTTCTTATCTTAGATGCATTAATTTTGTTTGCACAAAAGCTTTTCAATTCTATGTAATCAACATTATCTGGGGTTTTTTTTGTAATTGCCTCTATTCCCTGTTTGGTTAAAAATTCATCTCTTTCTCATAACTATAAATTTTTTTTCTCTTCTAATATGTTTTTAATGGTATGAGTTTTAATATTCAGGTCACATATCCACTTTGGATTTATTGTAGGTCAAGTCTAATTTCTGCTAGATTGCTTTCAAGCATTTCCAGCAATTCTTATAAATAGGGAGTTCTTTCCTAAGCAATTTATGTTTTCAGGTTTATTGAACACTGGTTATGAGTTCCATTATTTCTGATTCTGCCTTGTCTAGTCTGTTCCATTGATCCACTTTTCAATTTTTTAACTAATACTAAATGGTTTTGATTGTTGCTTTATACTAGAGCCTTAGGTCTGGACATGCTATTCCCTCTTCATTCCTTCACCCTCCCCTCTCCCCCTTTTTATTATTTCTCTTGGTATTCTTGATTTTTTGTTCCTCCAAATTAATTTTGTGGGTTTTTTTTTGTGGTTTGTAAAGTATGTCTTTGGTGGTTTGATTGATATAGCATTAAATCTTTAAACTAACTTTGGTATTATTATTTTTATTATATTGGCAGGTTCTAGCTATAAGCACTGAATATTCTTCAAGCTATTTAAGTATTCTCCTCTCAGCTCGGTTCTTGATCTCCCCTGGAGAACCACACCCTTCTAGTGGACACATGCCTTTCCTCCCTCCTAACTGGTAGAGCTCCTTTTTGTGGATTATCTTCCTTCATTAGAATGTAAGCTCCTTGAGGGCAGAGACTTTTTGCTTGTATTTATATTCCTAGCACTTAGTACAGGGCCTAGTACATAGTATTTGTTTAATAAATGCGTGTTTCCTTTCTTCCTTCTTATATTAAAAAATTCAACAATTTTGAAAAGAATTTAAGTTGAGCTCACTGGATTATAATTCTTTATGTTTGTGTGTATAATTATATATATAATATGTATAATTTATATATAGTGTGTGCATTATATGTATATACATATATACATACACATATACACATGCATACTCACAAACATATATATATTATATTTTTATATATATATATATATATATATATATATATATATATATATATATATATATATATATTATATGTATTCTTTTGGTTTTGCCTTATAGTAATTTCCTTGGGTGAATTCTCACTGAAATAAATTTTCTATCGTGACAAATATTTATTAATCAACAACATTTGATATAGTAACTGAATCTAACAATGTATATAACATTCTGTTCTAACAGTTCCTAGGTTAGAATTGGAGGACTCTTTTCTTCCATTTGGGGAATTCAGCAGAACATTTTCCCTTCTTCATTCCTGTTTTATCTCTATCATTCTCCATGATCTTTCAAAGATTACTTATCATAATTCAACAACCACACTTGCCAGTTTTCAGTAAACTTGATTGTAGTTCATCTGGACCTGGTGACTTGAATTCATTAAGAGAAGCTAGGTGCTCTTCTATTATATCTTTTTTTCTCTCTTGGATTTCAAAACCTTATTACCTATTTTAATTTTTTTCTTTTCCTGCTCAACAGTCATTCTTCTTGACAAAGCACTAGAGAAAATAAGTGTGGAGTAACTTAGCCCTTTTCCCATCATCAGTTATTGCTCTATCTACTATGCACGTCCTATTACCTTGCTTTCCCCCCTCCTCCAGCCCTGGAATATTTAAGAACTCACCTAAGATGACTGGACTGGATAAGTGGGATGAATATTACCACCACAGATGCCCTACCCCTTTAGCTTCCTTTGTTCTTGGGCTACTTGACCACTCACAGGCGTTGAATGATATCGAAATCAATAACACTATGCCTTCTGATTTGATAAAAGAACACAAGGCTTTATTGCCTTCCTCCAGACCTTACATCGGCTCTGCCTCTATGCCCTTCAGTTTTATGACACTATCATTTTGACTACTTCATTAACCTAAGGATCCCTCGGTCTTTCCATCCACCCCACTGTAACACTTTCAGGTCTTCCTTGTTTTTCCATCTGCTCTGCACATAAACTTTCTTTTATGTATTGTCTCCCCAATCATAGGATGGGCTTCTTGAAAGCAGATAGCCTTTCCTATTTGTATCACTAGAATCCCAGAACTTAGTACAGTTCTTGGAACATAGTAAGTACTTGAAAAATGCTTTTTCATTCACTGATTTTGCTTTTGCCTTCCTTTATTCACTATGTACTTTCTTAAAGTCTAAATTGGTTTCAGAATTCTATACATAACCACTTTGGTCTCTTTAGATAAATGCCCATTTTCTTCTTCGTCAGAACCATTTCTCCTTATGTATACCAAATGTTATTCATATGAGTTGCCCATCTCTTCTGGACTGTAAAATTCTAGTCCACAGGCTTCTATCTATCCTTTCTCCAGACTCTTTAAAATCTGGCCTTCCCAAACCTAGGGAACACATCAGACTATGCCTAGCACTGCTCTTGTCCCTTATCTCAATTTTAAGAAAAAGCATAAATGGACTTCTAATGAATGACCTTACTTCCTCTTCTAATATGCTGTTTATAGTTGATGTAGTTTTGGAGTTTTAAAAGAAGAACTTATAGTCAGGGGGAATATACCCTGGTTTATCCTGCTTTTAAAAATGGCTACAAAGACAGCCCTTGCATTATGAAATTTGAGAAATTGTTTTGATGTCATGATATTCCTAGACAAATCAAAGATCATTTCTGTAGTCTATCCTTTATAGTCATTTTCTCCTCATTATTTCTAGTACTTCTCTCTAAAGCTCTAATATTTCTAGGGATAGAAACAGGGACTGGGCCAGTTTCCTTGGTAAAAGGGACTTCTGTGTGAGGAAACTTCACAAAAGCAGGCCAGTGCTTTTTCTGACATGCATAGTCTTAGATAATTGCCTGGAGAATTAAGAAGCAAAGTGACTTGACCGTGGTCCCATAGTATGTGTCAGGGACAGTTCTTCCCAGCTTTGAGACCAGTTTTTTATCCATTATACTATATTGCCTCTCTATAATGATTCAAATCACCAATAAATTTCCCAAAGACCTCAAAAAGCACAAATCTTATTTTAAAAAAATATTTAAATGTTCTATTTCCTCCAATTACATATAAAAAAACAACTTTAAACTCTCTCCCTCCTTTCCTCCCCTTCCTGCTCATTGAGAGGGCAAGCAATTTGATATAGGTTACATATGTATGTGAATTATATACATATATAGTCATGTAAGATGTATTTCTGTGTTAGTTGTGTTGCCCCACATATGTGCAGTTTGTATTCCTAGCACTTAGCACAGTGCCTGGCATACAGTAAGAATTTAATAAATACTTGGTAGCTGACTGACTGGGAGTTCTCTATACTAATGAAATCACAGGTCCATTCTTTATCCCTATCCCTTATAGTTGATAGATTTTTTGCTCTCTATTATCGTTGTGCTACTGCCAGATTTCCCTTTGTTACCATGGCCTCTCCTTCACCATAACCTTCAAGGCAGGAGGGAGCAGTGAGGACAGTGAAGATGGAATCACTGAGTGTCAGGAGGAGGCTGGACATAGAGAAAATAGGTGATATAGAGTGGAGATTGAGTAGAAGAAAAAGCAAATGAGTGGATAGGAAGGAGATTAGAGGTAACTGGGAATGGTATTGAAGGGAAAGAGAAAAGAAGGGGATGGGACTTTGAGCAGAAAATACTAGAATGATAAGAGAAGACTGTTTTGGGCACTACAAGAACCCTGTTCTTCACTGAGGAAGCATCACAGTATGATCAAAGTAACAATGAACTTGGAATCAGGAGACCTGTATTCTAATGTCACCCCTAATATTTACTGTCTACGTAATCACAGGGAAGTTACTTGAGGTTTCTGGGCCTCAGTTTCATAATTCATAGAATAATATTTCTATTAAATGTCTCACAATGTTGCTGTCAAGAAAGCAGCAAACTTTCAACTAATATGTGTAGGCAGATTTGCCAGCAATGGAAGGCAGCTACAAAGTGAGTAGGGGATGGAGTGGAGATGAGTCCATCTAGTGGAAGGGAGGGGGAGAAAAAGAGAGAGAGAGATATGGGGGAGGGAGAGAGATAGAGGCAGAGAGACAGAGGGAGTAAGAGACAGAGACAGAGACAGAGAGACAGAGATAGAGACAGAGAGAGACAGAGAGAAAGACATGGAGGGAGAGAGAAGGAGAGGGAGAGGAAGAGAGGAATGGAGAGAGAGAGAAAGAGAAAGGGAGGAAGGGAGGGAGGGAAAGACAGACAGAGTAGGGGGGCAGGGAAAGAAAAAGAGAGACGGGGAAGGGAGGGAGGGGATGGAGGGAGAGAGAGACAGAGAGACAGAGAGAGTGGGGGGGAGAGAGGGAGGGAGAGGGAGTGGGGAGAGAGAAAGAGAGAGAGAGAGAGAGAGAGAGAGAGAGAGAGAGAGAGAGAGAGAGAGAGAGAGAGAGAGAGGGAGGGAGGGAGAGAGAGGGAGAGAGAGAAGAGAGCACTTGGCAGTCCTCAATGAGTTCAAGTTGCCAGCTGAACTGCAAATCAAGATATAGAAAAAATGGCATATGTGATTGCTGAACCACTGTCAGTGACCTTTGTAACGTTACAGAGACCTGAAAAGGAGTTGTAGAACTAGAGGAATGTAAACGTTGTCCTAGTTTAAAAAAAAAAAGAATGTAGTCTACTAATTATATGCTAGTGACCTTGGCATCAATAAATGGCAAAATTCTAAAATGTATTATTAAAGGGATTGTTAGTGGACACCTAGAAAAGGAAACACAGGTCACAAATACCCAGCATGACTTAATTAAAAACAGGTTATTCCAAACTGACCTCCTTTCCTTCTTTAGCAGGGTTATGAAATTAATCAATCAGGAAAATGCTATAGGTATGGTTTACCTAGATTTTAGCAAAGCTCCCACACTTGCAATTTGCTCAAGGCAAAGGCTTTCCCTGAAATGGCACAACTACAGAACACCTCCCATAAACGTTGATAACACCCCCCCCCCATTATTATATATACTGTCTACAGGAAGAATGGGCACAAACCCAAGAGTACAACTAAAGAGTACATGTGAGGCACGTGCCAAAGCGGCTCACTACTCTGGAAACCAATGGTCCTGGAAGTCCTTTCTGTCCTGAGGAATTTTGGGCACAGATTCTCTGCCGTAGGAGGTCACTCAGCTGGGCTCCCAAGGTCGCTTCACTCAGAAGCTTCCCTCTCAATTACTAGGGATTGTTCATTCTTCAGTCCATGGCCAACTCTCTTTTCTGATGCCTATTCCTTAAAGTTTCTTCTTTTCTTGAGTTTCTGTCATTCTGTATTTGGGTTTCCCTGGAGTATGAGTCTCTGTGTGTTGAGGACAAGATGCCTTCACTGCTGGATGAAGTGTCTCCTACTGGTGGGACAACATCAAATCAATATAGCCAATAGAAGGAAGAAGAGAGTGGGGGGAAAATACCCCAGGAGCATCCCCCACAAAGTTCTCCTGGGCCTAGATTCCCTCAAACTCACAATCTTTCCTTGTTGTTGTTGTTGTTGTTGGTCCTTCAATCTTAAAGTGGACCAATGACGTCACAAGGGTGAAGATTTGACTTGACAGTGAATTGGATTTAAATGAGGCAGAGCTGTGCAAAGTCATCAGCCTCACGCTCTCATGCAGAGTCATCAAAGTCCAGTGGCAATATGAAAGTCAAGACAAATGGCACCACGAATAATCTTTTAAAGGAGGAATTCATATCTTTCATCTACCAATGGCATTGCCCCTTTACATGTGCTCAGAAAAAAAATGTCCACACCTCATAAATGGATCAGGGCACCATTAATCTAATGATTTATAATTACATTATTGGCCTTGGGGGTGGGTTGGGGAAGTTGGTCAAAGATCAACTTCCCTAAAAAAAAGCAGAAGTTCTAACACCAGTTCCAAGTTCTTTCTTTATGAGGTGCCTCAGGCAGTTCTTGCAGTGAAACCCTGGCAAGTTTCTCTGTCAATGTGATACCTCAGAAAGGACACATTCCTACAGATGAGAGGCCTTGGGAAACTTTAAACCTAGTCTTCATTAACCATCCTGGAATAGAATGAAACAGATTAGAAATGGAAAGCATTTATCAAGTGCCTTTTATGTGCCAAATGCTATGCTAAGTTCTAGGAATGCAAGTAGACAATTTAGGTAGTTCCTACTCTCAAGAACAAACAATACATAAAGAAGGGGTTAAGTTCATGTTCAGTTCATGGCAAATAGAAAGGCCAGGTAGCACTTAGGCTCTGTCAGGTTCTTAAAAACCTGTTGGAAGACTAGGGCTGGGGGAGGGGAAGTCCCCTCATCCCCTGTCAAGGATAATTTCTTTCTCACAACTGGCAGTCCTTGAAGGATAGGACCAAGGAAAAGGAAGTAGTTAAGGTGCTCACTTATCTAAGATGCCTACTTCTTATTTCCATACTGAAACACCAACTGTGTTGTCAAGATTATTGTAGTTTTTTGTTTTACTTTTCTTAACTGGGCAAAAGGTCAATATGCAGTAATTCATGGCTTTTCAAAAATAATTGCCTTCACTTCAGTAAATTCATTAGCTAATTCCCTTAACAGACCAAAGTTCAAATAATCTAGACCTACTTTGCCACTTGAAGGAAAGTACTGCCTTACCACCCTTTGATCAATAGTCATGTTAACATGGCACTAATTATTCTAAATTAATTGTCCAACTCTTCTCTATTTTTCCTCATTAAAATTAGAACTTTAAAAAACTACTCCTTAACATGGGCCTTTCTCCCCTCTTCCCCTTGATATAGGTAGAAAATGCTGCCTTAATTTTTTCCCTCATTGACTCGGGTTTTCTTTCTTTAGTGGAATGATCATTTCTCTTTGGCTTCCTGTTACCTGTCCTTTAAAGTGTTTTCCACCACTCTATGGAAAATGTTCTCTAATGTTCCTTAAATGTTCCTAATCACCAAATCCAATGGAATCTTTTCAAAAGGTCAAAGGGTCATGGGAAGTTTCTATGAACTGATGCAAAGTGAATGAAGAACCAGGAATTCAGTGATAATCACTGCAACCATGTAAATGAAAAGAAGTAACAATTGAAATGAATGTTGTGAAAGTATAATGATCAAACTTGGCCCCAAAGAAGATACATGAGAATGTACCTCTCACCCTATTCGCAGATGTGGGAGAACTACGAGCGCAGGACACTGCAGATTTCAGGCTTTTTTGACGCATTGGTTAGACTTGCTGAATTAGTTTTTACCCTCTTTTTTACTCTTTGTTCTGAAGTTTGGCTCTTGAGAGGAGGTAAAGGGAGGGACACATTGGGAAATTCAAATAATATGAAAATATATTAAAAAATAAAGTATATCAGTAACATTTACTGTAAAAAAGATTTTTCACTTAATGCATACTCCAGGAATTTTAATTAATAATGAAATATATAGCAAAACAATACCAGTATCTCAGATGATTTGAAAAACAAAACAGGCATACTTGCAATGGAACTTTGAAAATCCCATGTTGAGTTAGTGCAAATCCAATTAGCAGACCAACTATACCTAAACAGAGAGATTCAACGCAAATGCTTTCTCCCCCAATATTTGACAGCAAGTATAAAAACATTTCAGAACCAGCACCTGATGATGTATTCTGTGGCTGTTGCCATGGTAAGAATCACAGGAGGAAAGGAATAGTTATTAAGTAATACTACTAAGGACAGGAATCAAATGCCACCATGGCAGAAGCAAAATGAGAAAGCTATTGAAGACCAGCCAAAAGCATTGCACGATTACATTAATATCTAGCTGGTATGAAGAATAGAAAACTTGGAAACCACATTAAGCGATTAAAGGCCACAACAACAACAAAAAAAGCCATGGAAAGGAATCTAGAAAATACGATAATCAATTCAGTATCTACCAAGAACTTTGCCACAGAAGCTTAAGGAGCAAAGATATCGAAGGACCAGCACTTAACCTCCTAATCGGCAATTAGCACAGTGCCTGGTACATGCTAGGAGCTTAATAAATGCTTGTTGAGTTGACTTGGCTTGAGAAGAGAGAGAAAAAGAAAGATATAGAAAGCTTATCTGTATGGTTGTCAATAGTCTAAAACAGGGTTACCCAGCCTTAGGTTTTTGTTGAAACAACAGACAAAAAGATTTGCCATTTTAGTGAGAGCTGATTTCTATGCTTGTAGGCCGGCCGCATAAACTGCACTTCGGCCGTATTTTGGACAGCCCTGGTCTAAAACAACAAAAAACACAAGTGGGATTAAACAGGAAACAGAAAACTTGTACGCTGCTGATATGATTCATAAACATTTAAGCACTGTTGCGTGTCCCCTACCCCGAACCCTCCTACTGAGGGCTCACCATATTGATTCCTGACTAGGTATGTACATTTAGTAAGTTTTAAGCCTACTGAGGCTCAGAACTCCTAAGCTCAAGCGATCCACCTGCCTCTGCCTCTCCCATAAAAGGGATTATAGCTATGCACCACCACATCCAGAAAGAACTATGTTTTTAATAGCTGTCATCGTACAAACATCTCCAAATAGGATGCAATGAAATGTTTTCAAGATATAGAGAGCTAGAAGAAGCATTTAAAATCATGTGGGAACAGAATGAGGTACATGCCACCCCCATCATCTTGTCTGCTACTAGAATTATCTTGAAGATACTTTCAGTAAGTCTATGGAAAATGAACTTTAATCCCCAAACTCTGATTTCAAGAGGCAGCTGTTTTATTATTTTATCCACCTGCACAATCATCCCCAGAACACTAAATATACAAGAATAACTTCAGGATAGAAACTCGTCCTCAGACTATTTCTATCTGAATCCCCATCGTCGAAAACAAAAGACGAGAAGACGAACAATAATAAAAATAATGACTCATATTTCTACCATGTGAGCCTAGTCTTCAATAACCATCCTAGTCATATAAGGTAAGCAGGGAATCTATTTTACAAACGAGGAAAATGAGACTCAGAGAGTCTAAATAAGTACCCATAGTCACACAACTTGTAATTCGGGCCTCCAGCACTTACAAAAAGAGAGGATGAAAGTGAGAAGGTAACCTTATCCCACCCCACCCCAACACGTACACCATATCCTTGCTTTTTTTTTTCTGAATTCCCATCAATGTACAACAGATGGACTCTGCTGCCCACAACCACTGGGACAAAAAAAAGATTGGTCAATAAATAAATATTTAAGAATAGCATTTAAAAATGTTGAACTTTTAACTGATGATCATTTACACTGCCTAAAAAAAAATTTTATTTGTTTTCCAATGTTTGAACATGTTTCTAGAGTTATGCTACTCTATTAAGTATTCTTTTATTTTTCATCACCCTCTCAACTTTGCTTCTCACCCTCTGGATTTCAAAACCAGGCCTCCACTGCCTTCCCATCCTGGAACGTCCCTCACTACCTGGGTCTTCTCATTCTGGAATACCTCTCCACTCTGCTGGCCCTCTTCTCCCCTTGGTGAATTACTTCCAGGGCTTCAATTTTGGATAAGGTTCAGGACAGCCATCCTTCATTTCTCCCCCAGATCTGCTGACTCCTTGGACTTCAACACCTTACTGCTACCCCAGCTTTTCAGATCCCTTTTGTGTTTGTCTTCCTTCATTGGAATGTAAGCACCTTGAAGTCAGGAACTGTCTTTCTATTTGCTTGTATTTGTATTCCCAGGGGGTTATCTCAGTGCCTGGCACACAGTAAGCACTTAATAAATAAATGCTTGTTGCTTGCCTACCTTTTTCTCCCTACAACAAAGCATGCCATTCTTCTGCTCTGCCCCTAAATTATTCTGAACTTTCAGATACTCTTGGATCTGGCATTTTTTTTTAAGTTTTGAGTTCCAAATTCTATCTCTTCCTCCCTCCCTCTCCTTTCCCATCCTCGAGGCAGTAAGCAATCCAATGTAGTCTATACATGTAATACACCAGTATTTTAAAGGAAAAAATAATTCTGAGATACACATCTTAGAGACAGAGAAAAAGATTTCAAGGAAACAATACACATGAATCCCATAGATAAAAAATGAATTGGGAAAGAGGAATCCTGTGACTATTTTGTGACTATTTTAGGAGGAGGACATAGAAATGTGAAAAATTATGGACCTATTTTGGGGAAATCAGATGAAATAAAAAGATGATCTGACTACCAGAAATTATGATTAGAAAGGACTTGGAAGTAGCCAGCAACCCCAGCAAGGGATTTGCCACTTCAGGCAGAAAGGCTTTGCTGAAGAAAGACTTAACTGTGATGTGCTGAGCAGAATTTGGGGTAAAGTTAAGGACTGCAAAGTTTCAGTTCGGGTCCCTGCATAGAGAGCAATTTTGTCTGAAATAGCAGGGCAAATCTGGGGACCAACAAAGAAGAATGGAGTAATACAAGCAATCAGGACTATAGGAGTGAGCTGGCCACCTAGGGAATGAAATATAAAGAACAAAGATGTTTAAAATTAGTTTAAATAACAAAATTCTGTATCTGCAATTTGCCTACCTACATATATTTTGTGCCCTGAGATTTTCATATTTCATATTACAGTGCAGTATGACGTGTTATGTATTTCATATTATAATAATAAAATGGCTTTGATATCACAAAAGGTTAAAGATGTGTTTTGCTGAAAGGATGCTACAGGATAAGCCAAGCAGAGATTAGTAAAAAGGAAAAGCTGACATGTAGAGGGAGTGGTCTAAAGAAATATGGTGACCTCTTGGATTGTGGCAACAATACTAATAGCCCCCATTTATATAGCCAATTAAGGTTTGCTTTGAGTTTTGTAGGTATTATCTTGTTCGATCCTTTACAAATAAGAAAACAAAGGCTCAGAAAAGCTAGGTGACTAGCCTAAGTCACACAGCTGTTAATTGTTAGAGGTGGAATTTGAATCCAGCTTCTAGAAAATCAACACAAGGGAAATTTTCCTCAAGCCTTCTATTAAGTTCGGGACAACCCCCATTGTCGTCAAGGACTCAATGTTAAAATTCACAAAGAAGCTTCTGTGAACTCTATTTCAAAACATATTTAGAAGCTGTAGCCAGGTATTGTCCTGCATCTTGGTGTAAAATTCGCTATGCAAAGTGCAAAAAATCCTTCTTACCCACTCATGAAGATTTTGTTTTGGCATTTATCACATCTCCTAAAGAAGGCATAAAATTCCCTCATCCTGGGTATCACTGTTTGGCTCACCTTAACAATGAGGTTTTTTGGTATTGATTGCCTGTTGATACCTCACTGCCATTATAATTAACACTCTTGGGCTCAGGCTCACAAGATACTACCATATTATCCCGTGTATAAGACACACATTAATTTGGGGGCCCAAAATTTGAAAAAAAAATTACATAAAGTTACTGAACTCAAGTTTTATTCATCTGCTCATAGCTTTCTGGTATCTTTTGGGCAAGTCTGGTGCATGTACGCATGCTTAGTCCATTCTGTTTCATGAACCTGAAGCACCAATTGTGTCCTCCTTTGAAATCAGTAACTTCTTTTTCATCAGCAATTCTTCTTGTCATGCTAAACCATCTTTGTGGACACAGAAACTCCAATTGCCCTTTGCTCTTTAATGGATGTCTTCAATTCTCTCTCTAAATCAGGCCATTTTGCTGACTTGCCTCTCATGGCCTTCTTTTGCCTGGGGCATTTTCAGTAGGGTTTCTTCTTCCCATAGCCAGTCTCGGGTTGTTTTCTCAGTTGGAGAAGGACCAAACTTATGCTCAGCAGCACGATTTCCATTCACTTTTGCAAACTAGATCACTTTTAACTTGAATTCAGCACTGTACTAAAATCTTTTCTGAGCCATTTCTGGGCAGAACGTGGCAAAACAAACCTAATATACCGATAACAAATGCAAAACAATGAGCGCAAAGACGACAAGCACGAAAAAGTGGGAAATGCAAGTAAAAAAATCTACAACCACTGTATAAGACGCATCCAGTTTTTAGATCCCAAATTTTTGCAAAAGGGGTGCATCTTATACATCGGGAAATATGGTACATCTAGAGATGGAAGGGACCTCAGTGACAATATAATCCAATAATATAGATGAAGAAATTAAGGACCTGGTAAGTTGTTACTTGCCAAAGATTATATAGGTATTGACAGAGGTGAGATTTGAACCAAAGGACTTCTATTTCAGAGCCAATATTATTTTCACTACATCAAAATGGAGAGCTAAGGGACAGAAGGAAAAGCCAGTGGAAAGAGGGACGGTCTGTGCACATAGGAGATTCACCTCCCTGGGCTGGGCATTGGGCTCTGCATTGGCATAGCTACCTCACAGAGATGCAAATAGGGGCATAATAGCAGAGTAGTAAAGAAATTCTTGGAACAGAAGAAGTTTCTGGTCTAGGTAGTAGCAAGAGCCAAGGACCAGTGATTAATAGACACATAAGGAGGAACAAAGCCTAACTGTGACCTTCACTGGCACTGTGAATTACATTGTTGGTATAATGAGGGGACTGGTCAAAGAGAATCTAAACTTTAGAGCCTGCTCAGATTTGCCCTTCTTGGTGGGTTATACAGACCAGGCGGAGATATCTTTTGCCTGCTTCCAATGCAACTTGTGGGACTTTGGAGAGTCAGTTTCTGACTATGAGCAACTGAGGACAGATTAATACTATGTGATGATTTTTAAAAAAGTCTTCTTATTGCCTTTTGAGGGGGAAGGATTGATGACTCATAAGAGGCTGAGCTGAAACTGAGTGTGCATAAAAAAAGGTTTGAGGGAACAATTTCTGATTCTTTTCCCTGGAGGCTTTTAAAGGAGGAAGACTGCAGTGAGCTGCCAGATAACTATAACCTACCATAAGGGCATATCTGGGCATGTTCTAAGAACTCGTCTTCACTGGCCAGGGCCTCCATCTCCAGGCCTGCCTATTAAGATGATATAGATTCACAAGGAAGAATTGACTAGCTATTGAGCCCCCTGGTTTCGTTCCCTCTGGGATTAGGGAGACTATAACCAGAATGCTACCATAAGTCAAAAGCATGACTTCTTAACCTGGAGTCTATAAATTCCTTGCTTCCAGGGGGAAAGCAAGAAATCTTTTTCCCAGATTTCAAGGAATTGGTAAAATCAAAAAAAATTTTTTTTGATAACCTGATTTAATATAATTGCTTTACTTCTTAATCCTATTTATTTTATTTTCTGTATTTAAAAAAATTCTGAAAAGGATACATAGGCTTCATAAGACTGCCAAAAAGTCCATGAAATACAAAAAAAGGGTTAAGAATTTTAGGGCCATAGGAATGTAAAAGCCCATGAAAAGGTAAGGTTCTCCAGATAGAAGGGATGCTTGATTCTCTAGCAGACTTGAATTTTCAACAACAACATGGACCTGGTCCATGTGATTGTGGGGTCTGGGGAGGGGGAGATACTGGGCCACATTGGGGCTATTCTTTAGTCTTAGTACTTGTATCAGAGCTGAGAGCCTTTTCCTTTTTGCTGGGAAAATCTTGATATGAGTCAAATACTAGTGTTCCCACTGAAAACCCAGGGTGGGAGAAATCTGAGCTTCCCAGGGAAAAGCCTCAATAGGGACAGTATAAGACAAAATCTGAGCCTTGTAGGAGAAACACTGGATAGGGGTATGTTGTAGACTAAGCCTAAGTTAGACTAGTCCAGTCATTCAAGTTTGAGGTTTAAAATGGAATCATCACTCCCAAACTCTAAAATCCAATTAAAACCAACTTTACTAATTAGGCATTAAAAGAACACCTTCCAAAATTAAAAGGATATAAACTGCTACTTCTCTCCATAGTCAGCAAGCCAGGAACCAAGGAAAGTGACTTCTAGCAGTCAGAGCTCAAGAATAACATCTGACAATCATTCTCCTTCTTTGCATTAGGCCTGTTATATCTTAAGTAGCAGTGTAGTTCAAAATGGCTTTCCTTTCCCTGTCCTCCTCCTCTTTAAAAAAAAAAAAGATCAGCTTACATGATGTTGGAATAAAAGCCTGTTCTATAAAGATGGAGGAGTGGAGCAGTGGAGGAAAAAGGAGAAGGGAATTTAGGTGACAAAGATAAACAGGAAAGGAGGAAGGAAGAAAGGGCAAGAGGATTGCTCCTGAACAAAATCATGCCCTAAGCAGCAGGATCTCCTCCCCAGCAGCCCTCTGGCACCCTAATTCAAAATTGACATATATCTGGTGCAGCTCTTATCATAGGGTACCAATCGAAGAGATATGTGAGGAGCATGTAAGATTGAAGCTATCCTTCTCAACAATGCAAGGTTCTAAGATGGCTCCAAAAGACTCATTATGGAAAAGGCTATCCACATCCAGGGAAAGAATTACAGTCTGAATGCAGATTGAAGCAAACTATTTGCTCTCTCTTTTTTTAAAAAAATTTGATTTGACTTGATTGGATTTTTAGGTTTGTTTCATCTTTCTCATGGTTCATTTATTGGTTATAATTCTTCTTTGCAATTTGATTGTTGTGAAGATAAGTTTGGTGTGAAGGTATATGTATATAGAGCCTGTGTCGGATCGCTTGCCATCTTGGGAGGGAGGGAGAGGGGGCGGAGAAACTTTGGAACTCAAAACTTGTGGAATTGAGTGTTGTAAACTAAAAATAATAATAATTAATTAACATTAAAAAATAAGATTGAAGCCACAACTTTGGTTCTGGAGTATGGAGCAAGGTAGGGTAGAAAGAGCATTGGCTCTAACATCAAAAAACATGGGTTCAAATCCTTCCTCTGACAATTACCACCTGTGACCTTGAAACAAGTCACCTCTGAGCAGACCTTAATTTTCCCTTCTGTAAAAGGAGATGACCTCTAAATAGATGTAATAGATTGTAATAGATGACCTCTAAAGTCTCTCTCATTGATGTTGGAGGGGCGGGGCCAAGATGGGTGCATGAAAATAGTGTCTTACCGGAGCCCTCTCACAAGGTCTGTCAGATTCCTATAAAAAAGGGAATTTGAGCAGATTTGAGAGAGTTAGAAACCTCAAGCAGTCTGCATGGGGCAAATTTCCGAGCCGGGAGAGTTTGAAAGGCCGAAGGCACGAATCTGTAGGCTCGGAGAGTGCTCGGTGTGCAGAGCTGCTCCAGACCAAAGCGGAAGCGGCCGGCCAGGAAATCCACATGGGAGACAGGCTGGGAGAAAGCTGGGCGCCCAAAACCGGTGGAGATCCCCAGGCCTTCCAACACAGGACTACAGTCTGTGGAAGCGACGAGAGGCCGCGCAAGGCCACTGGCGGGGAAAACACCTACTCCTGAGGCTTGCAGCCCGAAGGAATGAAATGCCACATCTTGAACTTCTGGGAGACATAATGTCCAGGTAAACAGCTCTAATCCCTCCCTCCCCCCCTCCAGAGAATTCCTCGGGGGAAAAAAAAAGAATGCTGGAACAGAGGAGAAAGAAGTGGGGCTTCAGTGGTCAAACAGTAGAAGTTCATTAGTCCCAGAGGGGCAGAGTTGGCAGGGGTCAACACCAGGAGCCCAGACATAATCTTGCTCCCCCAGGGGAAGTGCCAGACATCAGCTCAAACAACAAACAGCTGAGACCATTGCTGAAGAGCAACAGTGCTGGAGAGCACCCATAGGGAGTGAGACGCCAGGGAGCCAGACCCCTCCCCCACACCTCAGGAAACTGAAGGCTATAATTCTAGACTCCCAATCTCCAGAATAAGAAAGCTGGGACAGAGAGCCCTGAGGCCCAAAGGCAGAAATTTGTTGTAAAACCAGGAAAAGGCAAACCAACATGAAGAACACAAAAAAACCGAGGACAATAGATTCTTTTTACAGAGACAGGCAGGATCAAAACACCAATATGGAAGAGGACAGCAATGACACTGTAGATACATCTGATATCTCAAAAGGTAATGTGAACTGGTCTCCAGCCCAAAAAGCACTGCTGGAAGAGCTAAAGGAGGATTTTAAAAACCAAATTAGGGAGCTAAAAGAAAATATGGAAAAAAAAGATTGGCGAAATGGCTACAGAGATTCAGAATCTAGAGAGAGAAAATGACACCCTGAGAGGCAAAATTAACCAATTGGAAAAGGAGACTCAAAAGCAAAATGAAAACACTAACTCATTAAAAATTAGAGTTGAGCAAGTGGAAGCTAATGAATCTATGAGGCACCAAGAAGTTGTAAAACAAAATGTAAAGAATGAAAAAATAGAAAAAAATGTGAAATATCTGATTGGGAAAACAACTGACCTGGAAAATAGATCCAGGAGAGACAATTTAAGAGTTATTGGTCTACTGGAAATCCACAATGAAAAAAAGAGCCTTGACAGTATCCTCAAAGAAATTATCAAAGACAACTGCCCAGAGGTCCTAGAACCAGAGGGCAAAATAATCATTGAAAGAATTCACCGATCACCCCCTGAAAGAGATCCCAAACTGAAAACA
This sequence comes from Trichosurus vulpecula, assembly GCF_011100635.1. NCBI lineage: Eukaryota > Metazoa > Chordata > Mammalia > Diprotodontia > Phalangeridae > Trichosurus > Trichosurus vulpecula. Next base: position 111,217,223 of record NC_050579.1, read on the forward strand.
CCAAGAAATATTATAGCCAAATTTCAGAACTATAAACTCAAGGAGAAAATACTGCAAGCAGGCAAAAAGAAGCAATTCAAATATCGTGGAACTACAGTCAGGATCACACAGGATCTCTCAGCTTCCACATTAAAAGACAGGAGAAATTGGAATATGATATTCCGAAGGGCAAAGGAGCTGGGACTACAACCAAGGATCAACCACCCAGCAAAACTAAGCATAATTTTTCAGGCAAGGAGATGGACATTCAATGAAATAAGGGAATTCCACACCTTCCTGATGAAAAGACCAGAACTCAATGGAAAATTTGATCTCCAAATACAAAACTCAAGAGAGACATAAAAGGTAACCAGGGGGGGAAAACCCCCACAAACCTTATTAACCAATAAGGGCAGGTGGTTGCATCTTTATGTGGGATTATATCATCTTATGTATGTTATATATACATACATATATATGTCAGTCTTGAGAATGGTACAGCTATTATGACAATTGAAAAGGATACACATAGATTGTGAATGCCTGTATAAATTAACTGATGTAAAGATAAAAAACATAAGTAAGAGATGTAAAGGGAGGGCTATGAGAGAAGAGGTAAGGAGGTAGTAGAAAAGGGTGAATTACACCAAATGAAGAGGCACAAAAACATATTATAGCAGAGGGAAAGAAGGGAGGGAGAAGAGCAGTATTTGAGCTTCACTGTCATCTGATCTGGTTCAAGAAGGGAATAACATACCTTGATAAGTTTAGAAATCTAACTTGACCTATGGCAAGTAGGAGGGGAAGGGGAGGAAAAAGAGATGGGGGTGGTCAGAAGGGAGGGGAGAAGTAGCAAGTGGGACACGGTAACATAAAGGAGGGGAATAAAGAGGGAGGGTAAACTGAGGAAGGCGGCGGTCAAAAGCAAAACTTTGTTGAGGAGGAGAAGGGGAAAGGGAGAAATAAAAGCATAAACAGGGGGAAATAGGATGGAGAAAAAGACATAGATAGAAATCGTAACTCTGAATGTGAATGGGATGAGCTCTCTCATAAAACAGAAGTGGATAGCAGAATGGATTAAAAACCATAATCCTACAATATGCTGTTTACAAGAAACACATTTGAAACAGGGGGATACACATAGGGTAAAGGTAAAAGGCTGGAGTAAAATATATTGCGCCTCAGCTAAAGTAAAAAAAAGCTGTTGTAGCAGTTCTAATCTCAGGTAAAGCAAAAGTAAAGATAGATCTAATTAAAAGAGATAAGGAAGGACATTATATCCTGCTAAAAGGCACCATAAACAATGAAGCAATATCATTGTTTAACATATATGCACCAAGTGGTAAGGCATACAAATTCTTAAAGGAGAGGTTAAGGGAGTTACAGGAAGAGATAGACAGCAAAACTATAATATTGGGAGACCTCAACCTCCCCCTTTCTGAACTTGATAAATCTAACCTCAAAATAAATAAGAAAGAAGTTAAGAAGGTAAACAGAATTTTAGAAAAGGCAGATATGATAGACCTCTGGAGAAAACTGAATGGGGATAAAAAGGAATATACTTTCTTCTCAGCGGTACATGGCACATACTCAAAAATTGACCATGTACTAGGGCATAAAAACCTCACAATCCAGTGCAGAAAGGCAGAAGTAGTCACAGCACACTTCTCAAATCATGATGCAATAAGAATTATTTGTAACAAAGAACCATGGAAAAATAAGCTAAAAATTAATTGGAAACTAAATACTCTAATTCTAAAGAATGAGTGGGCCAAAGAACAAATCAGAGAAACAATTAATAACTTCATTCAAGAGAATGACAATAATGAAACAGCATACCAAAACTTATGGGATGCAGCAAAAGCAGTTCTTAGGGGAAGTTTTATATCCCTAAATGCCTACATGAATAAAATAGGGAAAGAGGAGATCAATGATCTGGGCATACAGCTGAAAAAGGTAGAAAAAGAGCAAATTGAAAATCCCCAATTAAATACCAAATTAGAAATACTGAAAATCAAAGGAGAGATTAATAAAATTGAAACCAAGAAAACTATTGAATTAATAAATAAAACAAAGAACTGGTTTTATGAAAAAACCAATAAAATTGATAAACCTTTGGCCAATTTGATTAAAAAAAAGAAAGAAGAAAATCAAATTACTAGTATCAAAAATGAAAATGGTGAGTTCACCTCTAATGAAGAGGAAATCAAAACAATAATTAGGAATTATTTTGCCCAATTGTATGCCCATAAATTTGACAACCTTAGAGATATGGATGAATATCTACAAAAACATAAACTGCCCAGGCTAACAGAAAAGGAAGTAAAATTTCTGAATAACTCCATCTCAGAAAAAGAAATTGAGCATGCCATCAATGAACTCCCTAGGAAAAAATCTCCAGGGCCAGATGGTTTTACATGTGAATTCTATCAAACATTTAAAGAACAACTACTTCCAATACTTTGCAGACTATTTGGGAAAATAGGTGAAGGAGTCCTAACAAATTCTTTTTATGACACAAATATGGTACTAATACCCAAACCAAGTAGAATCAAAACAGAGAAAGAAAATTATAGACCAATTTCTCTAATGAATATTGATGCAAAAATTTTAAATAAAATATTAGCAAAAAGATTGCCGCAACTCATCACGAGAATAATACACTATGACCAGGTAGGATTTATTCCAGGAATGCAAAGCTGGTTCAATATTAGGAAAACTATTAGCATAATTGACCATATCAACAACAAAACTAGCAGAAACCATATGATCATCTCAATAGATGCAGAAAAAGCCTTTGACAAAATACAACACCCATTCCTATTAAAAACACTAGAAAGCATAGGAATAAAAGGAACCTTCCTTAAAATTATAAATAGCATCTACCTAAAACCATCAACAAGCATTATTTGTAATGGGGATAAGCTAGATGCATTCCCAATAAGATCAGGGGTGAAACAAGGATGTCCATTATCACCCCTATTATTCAATTTGGTACTAGAAATGTTAGCTGTAGCAATAAGAGAAGAAAAAAATATTGAAGGAATTAGAATAGGAAAAGAAGAAACTAAATTATCACTTTTTGCAGATGATATGATGATTTATTTAGAGAATCCTAGAGAATCAAGTAAAAAACTGCTTGAAATAATAAACAACTTTGGCAAAGTTGCATGATATAAAATGAACCCACATAAATCCTCAGCATTCCTATACATTACTGACAAAGCCCAACAGCAAGAGATAGAAAGAGAAATTCCATTCAAAGTTACTATACACACTATAAAATATTTGGAAGTCTACTTGCCAAGACAAACCCAGCAACTATATGAACATAACTATGAAACACTTTTCATGCAAATAAAGTCAGATCTAAATAAATGGAAAAATATCAGTTGCTCATGGTTAGGCCAAGCTAATATAATAAAAATGACAATTTTACCTAAATTAATCTATCTATTCAGTGCCATACAAATCAAACTACCAAAAAATTATTTATACTGAGCTGGACAAAATTATAACAAAATTCATCTGGAAAAACAAGAGGTCTAGAATATCTAGGGTATTAATGAAAAGAAATACTAGAGAATGTGGCCTAGCCATACCAGATATTGAACTGTACTACAGAGCAGCAGTCATCAAAACTACCTGGTACTGGCTAAGAAACAGAGGTGTGGATCAGTGGAATAGGATAGGAATACAAGATGGAGAAGTCAACAACTATAGCAATCTACTCTTTGATAAACCCAAAGAAGCCAGCTTCTGGGCTAATAATTCACTATTTCACAAAAACTGTTGGGAAAATTGGAAAATGGTAGGGCAGAAACCGGGCATAGACCAATATTTTACACCATATACCAAAATAAAGTCAAAATGGGTTCATGATTTAGGAGTAAAGGCTGACACTATAAGTAATTTGGGAGAGCAAGGAATAGTTTACTTATCAGATTTATGGAAAAGAAAAGAATTCATGACCCAAAAAGAGATAGAGAGCATTACAAAATGCAAAATGGATAATTTTGGTTATGTTAAATTGAAATGTTTTTGTACAAAAAAAAGCCAATGCTACAAAAATTAGGAGGAAAGCAGAAAATTGGGAGAAAATCTTTGCAACTAGTATCTCTGATAAAGGCCTCATTTCTAAAATATACAGGGAACTGAGCCAAATATATAGGAATACAAGCCATTCCCCAATTGAGAAATGGTCAAAGAATATGAACAGGCAGTTTTCAGAGGAAGAAATTAAAGCTATCTATAGGCATATGAAAAAAATGTTCTGGATCACTACTGATTAGAGAAATGCAAATCAAAACACTTCTTAGATACCACATCTCTCCTGTCAGATTGGCTAAAATAACAAAACAGGAGGATGATAAATGCTGGAGAGGATGTGGGAAAATTGGAACATTGTTACATTGCTGGTGGAGTTGTGAGATGATCCAGCCATTTTGGAGAGTAATTTGGAACTATGCCCAAAGGGCCACAGGAATGTTCATACCCTTTGACCCAGCAATACCACTTCTAGGATTGTATCCCAAAGAAATCACACAAGAGGGAAAGGGACCCATATGTACAAAAATATTTATAGTGGCTCTTTTTGTGGTAGCCAAGAATTGGAATCAAAGGGATGCCCATCGATTGGGGAATGGCCGAACAAGCTGTGGTGTATGAAGATAATGGAATACTATTGTGCCATAAGAAATGGGGATGATACGGACTTCGTAATGACCTGGAAAAACCTACACGACATAATGCTGAGTGAGCGGAGCAGAGCCAGGAGAACATTGTACACAACCACAGATATATGGATTCCACGAGGACCAACCCTGACAGACTTCGCTCTTCTCAGCAACACAAAGTGCAAGGACAACTCCAAAGGACTCACGATGGAGAATGCTATCTACATCCAGAGAAAGAACTATGAAGTTTGAATGCAGATTGAGGCACACTTCATGCTTGCCTTTTCTTCTTCTCTTTTGTTTTTGTTTTTGGGTTGTTTTTTTTTGGTTCTGTTTCTTCTTTCTCATGATTCATTCCATTGGTCATAATTCTTCTCCACAACTTGACTAGTGTATAAATTAATTTAATGTGAAGTTATACGTTGTAGTTATATGAGATTCCATGCCATCTTGGGGAGGGAGGGGGAGGGAGGGGAGAAAATCTGGAACTCAAAATTACGTAGAACCGTGTGTTGTAAACTAAAAATAAAAAAATTAAAATTAAAAAATTAAAAAATAAAGTCTCTTTCATTTCTAAATCTATGATCCCATAATCCCACATGCTACATATATCAATTTAATAAAAATACACAAATGTTTATTACAAAAAAAGCCCTCTAAAATGTATCTACATTTGTGAGCCCTTGGGCAATGCAGGGTATGGGCCACAGACATATTTATGAATCTAACATGTAAACAAGATGAAGGGAAGCATTTATTCAGATTTTTCAAGTCAAAACTTCCCCCATAGATGCTGAAGTATAAACAAATGTTTTCCTGAGTTAATTTATCCAGATCGGCTGTCCACTTCTATCAAATTCAAAAGATAATTGCCATCTTGCCATTTTACTTAACTCATGTGGATCCAGCTAATACGTAACATTCCTATTATTTTCCCCCTAGAATGATAATGTGCCGCCAGAATTCTGACATAAACTCATATACTGCTTTTGAACGTTTTATTCTTCTGAAAGCCTCTATTCCTTACAGATTTTGTATGAGAGAACATGAACTCTCAGACATTTCTTGGCACTGATACATTCTGATCTGACTTTTGTCACCATATATCCCTAGTTACTAGTAGAGGTCATCATTGCCAACCTAGTTGGTTTTCCACATGCTTAATATTGGGTCCCTTGAGACAAAGAATTGCAGTAAGCAAGCTTTCCAATTGTTTCCTTTTTCCCCCATATCTAATCATATGGTCCTTCCTATCACTACGTTTAAAACTCAAAGGAAAGGGCATATTTCTCTACTGTCAAATTTGAAAAAGGAACTTTCTTAATAAGAATCCAGTGACTCATTTAGGAGTCTGTTACCAAGTGTTACTATGATCTCATGTCATTGTATTCACAATATGGAGTTACCTTGCTTTGCACAATGGATGAGCTCCTGAAAAGTTATGGGTAAATTGAATCATGTTTTTCATGAAGCAGTGTAATATACTATTTAAACAAATGCTATTCAGAAGTAATTCTCTTTGTAAAATAAAGCACTCTTTGGTGAGGGATCGCAGCCCAGTTTAGCTGGTTTATAAGCTTGGACTTCTTTATATTTATTTTATTAAAACAAGACACATTTACAAATGATGGGCAAATGTTAAATTGTTTGACCTTTCCATATTTGGATGCCAAAACTAATCACCAAAGCTATTTTTGAAAATAAGTAAGCATTAGCACTTTAAGAGATACTTACAACGAAGAAATTCAAAGAAAGACTTTATCAAAGATCAGAAAGAAGTTATCAAGTGATGTAAGGTGAAGAAAGTAGAACTAAGAGATTATTATATAGAAGAGTTACCCAGAAAAGCGAAGGAAGATAAAATGAAAACACGGGCCAATTCAGATTAATTGCAATGGCTAGTCTTGGTCAAGGAGGAGATATGATGAAACATAAACTTCCACCTCTCAGTAGAAGGAGAGGATTATGATAACAAGATAGTGCAAATACTAATAGGTATGGCTGCTTCGTTAGCTGGATTTTGTTTAATTTTTTTTTGTTAAAAGGAAAGATTCATTAATAGTAGAGGAGGAGGCATATAGGGAAAGCATTCTGTGATATGCAAAAGCCATCAATAAGACTGAAAAAAAGAGAGAAAAGTGATGATAGTGATTTGCAGTTTTATAGACTCTTTTCCAGCTCTAAAGCCACTATTTCTCCCTAAGAGATTTGATAAACATTGCTCTTACTCTGGAAAGGCAAAGAGTGGATTGAAGGAACCTTTGAACTACCAGAATGATAAGGTTCAAGAGAAGAAGCCCAGGTTGTATTTTATTCTATCCTAAGGGCCTCAGCTATCCCTAATTGAGAAGCATCTGGTGTGAGGCTGACATTTCAAATATTCATAGAGCCCCAAATTCACAGCAATTAATTTTAAAAGCCTTTTTGCATTCATGGTGCACTGAAGCATCCATTATCATTTCAGAACCTGGAATGAAGAACACTCATTTCCCTGCAGATGCTCTTTTCATTATAGAATATAGAAAGTGTCTGCAGAGAAACAGCTGGAAGCATTGAAACAATTCAGCTAGAAGATTCCTTTTTTTTTCAAATTCAAAGTTACCACTATGCCATTTATATGAGGGAAAATTGATGTACTGTTATGAGTGTTTTTATATATGTCACTTGTCATTTCAACTAGATTCAAACTCTCAGAGGACACTATCTTATACATTTTTGTATATATCCTCATAGTAGGCCTTCAGTAAATATTTCATGCTGTTAAGGGAGTGCAGCATGGTAGACAGAGATCTGGGCTTAGAGTTAGAAGCAGACCTAGGTTCAAATCCTGATATTTAATAGTAGCTTTCACTGGTCACCTACCTGTGTATTGTGTCTTATTCTCTGTGCTATACACTAAACATTTCATGCTACTTTTGTCAGGGAGAGACTTTTGAGCTATTATCTCAGTAGATAGGAATATCTCAAGGCAGCTAGATGGCACAGGAACTATAGCCAGGAAGATTCATCTCCTGAGTTCAAATCCAGCCTCAGACCATACTGGCTCTATGATCCTGGGCAAGTCACTTAACACTATCTGCCCTAGTTTCCTCATCTGTAAAATAAACTGGAGAAGGAAATGGCAAACCATTCCAGGATCTTTGCCAAGAAAAATGATGAATTGGACACAACCAAAAAACTACTGAAGAACAGGAGTGGCTCACAGTCCTAAAGCAACTTATAGTTTTAGAGAGTTGCTGAGATGTTAAGTGACTTGCCCAACGTCACACAACCAGTAGAGGTGGGACATGTAGTCAGATTCTCCTGGCTCCCAGGTCTGCTCATCATCCATTATATATCTCTTTAGCCCCCCTTTGAGGTAGGTAGTACAAGTGTTTACCTCTCCATTTAACAGATGAAAAAACAGGCTTAGACATCATCTGACTGATCATATCAATGAATCAGATCAATCAATGAACAGGGCCAGGACTCATTCCTAGGTCTTCTAATTTCATTATAGTTTCATAATAGCTTCAAAAAATGGAGAATCTACAAAATCCAGACATGATACAGAGAGGAAGAGGCTAAGAGAAGGCAAGTGGTAATATTTCAATTCTCTTCCTGATCTTGTATCATGAAGGAACATTTTGGAAATTTGGAGGCAACCCTTATGCATACAATAAGTGGGATGTGGCCAAACATAAGATCATTCATTAGCAAAAAAATGATTTCCTAAGAGGAGGGAAAAAAAATTTAAGTTGGTGATAAATGAACAAAAGGAGAGACAACTTGGTACAGGAGATAGAAAGCCACCTCTGAGTCAGAAGACCTGGTTCAAATTCTGCCTCTTGGCCTATACTGACTATGTGACCCATGGCCAACCACATAACCTTTCAGTCATCCAGGAAACTTGCTGTAAGTTATGGGAAAGGTACAGATATGAAGGAACTGCCCACACCAAATAAATCAGAGGTCCAAGTTTTTTTTTTAAAGGATACAATGCAATAAGATCTATAAATTAGAAGAAAATATAATTCACATTGCAAAAGGAGCTTTTTGCCAATTTCCAGGCTGGTCTTTTTCATGTCCTAAATAAAGAATTATAAAACTCTGGATTCAAACCTGTATGTATGTTAAAATGAATAATAGTTAAGAGGCATCATCATATAATACAATATAGCAAAGCCAGCAGCGAAAACCAGGGCAGTGTCACTGTGGAGCATATGTAATTCTATGTAGTAGAAACCTTACTGTGATGATTGAACAAAAGGCAACAGCACCCAGAATGGAAAAGGTCATAAAACCAACCAGCTACAAAATTTAAATGAAAAAAAAGCAAAGAATTTGAAAGGAGGTTTTGATGAAAGAAATCAAAAGATTGAAAATATCCCAGTAGGAGTACAGGAAAAAGCAAGCTGCCTTTCCAAATGGACTTAGAACAAACTCTGGTGAAAGCCTCAATACCTAACTGTAAACTCTTACTGTTATAGAGTAATATTGGCTCACAGTTAAAAAGCGGTTTGAGAGTTAGACCTTAAGGAATCCTTCGAAGAGGATTAGAGAATATGATTTTTAGAACCCTGAGTAGAAAGGTACTAGATTTCTGTGTCACTTACTAAGTTGTTATTAATCTACCTTTCCAACAGAAGAGAATATAGCCTCAAAGAAGCCAAGTTAGTTGACAATAGGCTCCATCAATTTTCAACTACTGCCAACAACAAAGGATCACACTTTCTACCCACAAATTGACTAAGACCAGAAAATTTTATTCAGATCAGAGGTTCATAAATTTAGAGTTGCAAAGGACCGTGGAGCTCATCTAACCAATCTCCTGATTTTACAGATGAGGAAACTGAGGAACAAGAATATTCTTTTCTATAAATGCCTTTTTTAATTAAGGAGAATGGAATCTAATATATCTATATACCTTCTTACAAGATTGTGTTCACTGGAGCCTAAACCAATTAGATGTCCTGAAAATGTAATGAAAGAGAAAAAAAAGCCCAAAATAATCAAATTGGTAAGCATTACCACATTCCTATGAAAAAATTGTTGCAGTCACTAGAAGTGGTAGGCATTTCTTGATAGTCTTTGACAGGAACAAGAAAACAGATAACTCGTTACAGAAAATTCTAATATTCCTCTGTCATAATCCCCTTCGTCACTCAGGCTATAGCCAAAAACCTGAGTTTATCTTATAAGCATTTTAGACAGGATTTCTAATGGATGTTGCTATTTTTCAAACATGTAGTCATGAACCAACAATACTTGCTAAAGAGTATCAGATTCAAAAACTTTAAAAGAAATTCAACTTTTGCAATATTAATATTCTTAAGTAATTTCCTTTGAATTAAAATGTCACTCCATTGAAAATAAATCTGTACTAGAAAAACAATAAAGGTATTTATAACACAGGGACAGTCTTAAGAGGTAGGGTGGTGTAGTGGCTAAAGAAAGTCAGCCTCCCAGTCAGGACAACCTGATATCAAGTCTTATCTCTGATATATACTGTTTGGATGGCCCTGAAGACGTCACTCAATCATATCTATTTCTGATACTGAATCATCTGACAGTGCCAAGGATTTTGGTGGCAAGATCTTCTTTGAAGGAAGCATATAAACTGATAATTAAAGACAGTTAGGATGAGGCAGCTCTAAGTAAGGAGAGAAAGCAATCCAAGCATGAGGGACAGCCTTTATAAAGGAAGTAAAATTCCAAGTATTGGAACTGCAGATGGTCCTGTTTGACTAGACCATAAGAGTGCATGAGGAGGAGTCATATGGAATTTGTCCTGAGAGAAAGGCCAGAGCTTTAAATGCCAAATAGAGAAGCTTGTAGTTTGTCCTAAGAGTAAGGGGAGTCTTTAAAGCCATTTGCTGTACAGGGGAGTAACATGATTATGCTTGCATTTTAGGAATATCAACTGTGTTTGAATTGGAGAGGTTGGATGACCGAAAACTAATTAGAGAGGCTACTGCAATGACTACCAGAAAGAGGTGATGAGGGTTTGAACTAGGGTGATCTCCCTATGAGTAGAGAGAAGAGAACGGATGTAAGAGATGTTGAAGGGGAAGTTGACAAGATTTGGCAACTGATTAGAAATGAGGGTGAGAAAAAGTGAAGAGCCAAGATGATTTCTGGGTCATGAATCTGGGTGACTAGAAGAATAGTAGTAACTTTAAGAGAAATAGGGAAGTTGAGAGGGGATATTTAAGAGGAATAATAATGTTGTATTTTGGACATGTTGAGTTTGAGATGCCTGTGGGACATCTAAAGGAGAAATCTAGCAGGGAAAAGAAGATGTGGGACTGGAGGACAGGATAGAGGAAGGATATATGTGAGTGTATATGTGTGTATGTGGGTATGGAGAGATGTATACAAGCAGAAATGTATAGGTTTACAAACAAATTTGCATATGCATATCTATTTAAACAAATACTTCTTAAGGATCTACTATGTTCAAAGCTTTTTCCTAGGTCAAGGGTGGGGAATCTGTGGCCTCGAGGCCACATGTGGCCTTCTCGGTCCTTGGGTGCAGCCTTTTGACTGAGTCCAAGTTTTACAGGACAAATCTTTTATTAAGGTGATTTGTTCTGTGAAGTTTGGATTCAGACAAAGGGCCACACCTGAGGACCTAGTGGGCCATGTGTGACCTCAAGCTACAGATACACCCCTGATATAGGTGCTAGAGATTTTTAAAAATGTATATTCAAATGATATGAGTCCAGAAAAAGAAGGTAACTTACTCAAGTAATAGCTAGGTAAATGAAATGAGGAGGATATGAACTCAGGCTTTCTATCTCTAAATCCAGTCCTCTTTCTATACCATCTCACCAAAAGGATCAACATGAGAAAAAGCACAGAACTGGGAAAGCATGTCACGTACAAGATGAATTGGTCCTCATGTGTCGCAGTTGAATTGAGGAAAGTGTCACTCAGTGAGTGAGGATGAAATCAAGCTATTTAATGGGTGAAGATTAAAACAGAGGAACATGTGCTGTACCAACCCCACTGCCAACTCTGGGTCCCAGGCTTCCTTTACTCTGGCACTTGTGGTGGCAAAGATGTCATTGGAGCCATTGATAAGAGGGAGATGGTAGATGTTCCAGACTGAGGGGAGCCAAGAGATGATTTGGGGTGTGGGTAAGCAACACTGCTCAAAACTAATATGACATTAATCATTACCAAGAAACCAAAGAACCAATGGGCATCAAGCCCTGAAACAGAACCATTCATAGGCAAGCAATACAATTTCATCAGTTAGTTGAAGGAATAGAGCACTAGCTAACTAAGGGGGAGTGAGGAAAAGACTGAGTTGCTTAAGTACAGAAAGAATCAATTCCTGAGATACAAGATAGGGCAAGTTCATGAGGGAATTATAGTTCCACTTTATTCTGCTACCACCCGATGAGCAATTCAAAGCTGGGAAACAGAGACAGTCTGTGAAAAATAAGTTTCATGGGACCGTGCTCACTGGCTTCTCTGGACTGCTATATGGGACCAAACTATAACTCAGACTTGACTGGAGTTTGTAAAACCCATAGGAGAACAGCGGACTGGAATACTGAAAAGATAGGTTGGATCCAAATTGTAGTTTGGATTTCAGTCCACAGACAATAGGGACTCAATGGAGGACTTTTTTTTTGCAAATGATAATTTATAAGAATAGGAAGATTAAACTGACAGAAATGTGAATGAATAAATGAAAAAATATTTATTAAGCCGTTGCTATGTGTCAGGCATAGTGTTAAGCACTGAGGGTACAAATAGAAAAAGTGAGAGTCCCTGCTCTCAAGTTGCTCATGTTGTATTTGAGAGAAACAATACACATAAAAATGTTTGGCTTCAGAGCAGTTAGGCCCAGAAGTTCTAAAGTTCAAGTCCAAGGGGTCTTTTGGGTATGTGGACAAGTCAGATGGCAGTACCCAGGCCTCTGAAGGATGTAATGACAGAGTGATAGTAAAGCCTAGAACAACAGATGGTAAGTTAGTCTGATGGTCCTCCATCTTATCAGGATTATAGTTGGTTACACCCAGCTCATCCAAGGGGTGTGACCATTATGACCCAGTGGGATCAGGGTAGCCCCAGGGGGTGAGAGAAAAGGGAAAGGCAAGTATTGGAGACAGAGTTCTCAACTGTCTTTATTGAGGTCTGAGAGGAAGTAGCAATTGAGTCAATAGCAACCTTCTCGGCACAACACTCTGCCTTCTGTCACTCCTTCAAGGAGCAGTGCTACTTTAGCTAGGATGGCTTACCTGCCGGGGTGGTAGCAGAACAAAGTGGAACTATTAGTTCCCTCATTCTGGATACCTCTCAACAAAGTCTTAGGGTTAAGGACTTCGTCTTGTATTTGTAATACATTTCTAGTCCAGCCTTCCCATTTTACAGATGAGGAAACTGAGTTCCCAAAAGGTTAAGTGATATGTTCAAAGTCTTACAGATAGTAAGTAGCTAAACCAGGATTGGAACCAAGAGGCTCTCTTTGCAAATCCAATGAGCTTTCCTCTGTACTGTGCTCTCTTTCTTTGTTTCCTCCACAATAACTATCAGAGCATTTTGCACACAGCGCTAGTTGCTGAATAAATCTTTGTTGATTGACTATTTGGTAGCTCACTACAAAATACTTGTGGAGAGACAGAAAGCCTTACAATCTCTTTGTTACCTCTTGACTCTAGGATGGAATACAAGCTCCTCTACTTGGCTTTTTAAAAGCCCTTTATGAACTAGATCCAGCTTGTCTCTCCAGGCTTATTGTAGTTACAAACTACCCTGCTTGCAATTCCTTGTACTCAACATTATATTTCCCACCCCTGAACCTTTGCATAGGCTGTCTGCTACACCAGAAATGTAGTGTTTTTATTTTTAGTCTGTAGAATCCCCAGTTTACTTGAAAGCTCATCTCCAGGGCCACCTTCTGTAGGAAACCTATCCTGATTCTCCCAGTTGTTGGTGTCCTCCCTCTTTGACGTTTTGTGTTTAATTTTTGTGTTTTGTTTAATTTTAGTCTTTGTGTTTTGTGTTTAATTTTCTACTTACATGTTTATGCCCCACAACCTCCTAACAATATCCTGTAAGCTCCCTGATGGCAGATGGCTTTTTTGTTGTTTTGCTTTGCATTAACAGCATATAGCATAGTGTCTGACACATAGGAGGGACTTAATAAATGCATGTCAAATTGAATTGAGTTATTAAGGCATTCCAGAGACTTACAACAATTTGAGTCAGAATGGTTCTGATAATCTGCTCTCTCTGGCCCTAGCAAGGAATTTTGTCTTCCCATTCATAAAAGGGAATATGATATGATTTAACTCACTATTTCAAACCTCAGCTACAGTGGTATGATGCCAGTTAATTGTTCATGTACATTAGATATTTTGAAAGATAAGAACGAGACTTCTACATGCCTGCCGTGATTGTATTATAAAGCAATGAACACAAGGTCATGTGCTGTCAAAGTGTTTAAAAATATTATAATGAGGAAAATGATAGTAACAGCAGAAAAGTACTTGTCTGAATCAAAGGGAATTTCATGGCCAACTTGGATCATAGACTCTAAAAAAGAAAATGAACTTTGCCTGTACCCATGATCAATCCTAAAGGCCTAGAGGTGATCATGCCATCATCTGTTTTATTTTTTTCTTTGAAAACTCCTATTGGCATTTGGTTTTGATGAAAATATTGTATAACCCTGGACAATGTTTATCACAGCTGACCAAGGATTTAAAAAAACGAATTTGGAATCAACTATATAACTATTCATCCAACCAGCATGTCCTGTTGTAGGAACAAGCTACAAAGAAAACATGCCAACTACTTTCTCCATGCCAATTTCTAGATAATCAAAGAAAATCTTGGATAATGTTTTGGTATTTGGTTACATTTAATTAAAGTGACTAGTCTGCTACTATTATACCCAAGGAAGTACTTGGAGAAAAATTGAAGTCAAAAGCCAGAGTTCTACTACATTATAAAAGAGAGATTTTGAAATACTCATAACCTGAAAAAAAACTATTACAAGGATTTCCTTTGGGTCTCATGCTGTGTTCCTGTGTTTTTATTTATTAAATATCATAAGAGAAAAGAGATGAGTTCATTTACCAGAAACATACACCGTACACTAAAACAGTCAAACCAAAATAATGGTGGATTTGGGGCATATTTTGATGGATTGGTGAGTTCATTGGTATGGATACTGCCTCTCCTGATACATTCAACAATTTCACCATGACTTCTTACCCTAGCAACATTTTTCCTATATCTTTTCATAAATTCTCCATAAGCAATACACTTGATATGCTGGAGGAATCATAAAGTCAAAATCTTAGAATTGGAAGAGATTTCCATGGTCATTTATTTGAGCAGAAAACCCTCTACAACTCCTGAGAAGTGGTCACCTACCTAGCCTCCATCAAAAGACCTCCGATGATAGGGAACCTGCTCCCTTCAGAGGGAGACCATTTTATCTTGGGGAATGTCTAATTGTTTGGATGTTTTTCCATATAGTGAACCAAAAATTGCTCCCAGTACTGTCCTTTGCAGCCAAATACAAGTCTAATCCTGCTCTTATATATCCACCCTTCAAATACGTAAAGACAACCAGCTACTCACCCATATTTCCAGCACTTAGCACAGTTCCTGGCACATAGTAGGTGCTTACTAAATGTTTATTGATTGATTGATATTTTCTTTTCCGGGATATATATACCTTGCATCATCAACTGAACCTCAAATGGCATGGCTTCAAATCCCCTTACCACTGTCATCTCTCTCTTCTTAATATGGTCAGTCTTGTGGAGGTACTTCATAAAACATGGAACCCAGAACTTGATACACTTCTCTGGACATGACCTGACTAATAAAGAATCTGTGAGATTAAAATTTCCCTCATTCTAGACCCTATGTAGTCTAATGTTACTCCCTTTTGGGGTTTTCAAATTACAGTGTTGATATTGGGCCCTGGAACTTGGAAAATGAGCTTTTCAATATACAAAAATCCTCAGATTTTGTTCACATGAACTATGACAATTCTCCTTTATATACTTATGTAGCCAATTTTTTTAGTATTTTATTTTTCCCCAATTACATGTAAAAATGATTTTTTACATTCATTTTTAAAGTTTGAGTTCTGAATTCTCTCCCTCCCTCCCTCCCTCCCTCCCCACATGCCCCCCTCATTGAGAAGGCAACCTATTTGATATAGGTTATATGTAGTCATGCAAAACATATATCTATATTAGTAATGTTGTAAAAGAAAACATAGACCAAAAAAATAAAGTTAAAAAAGTATGCTTCAATCTATATTCAGACACCATCAGTTTTTTCTCGGTTGATAGATAGGTAGCATTTTACATCGTAAGTCCTTCAGAGTTGTTTTGGATCATTGTATTTATGCAGCTGATTTTTTTGAGCCTAAGTATAAGACTGTATTTGTCCTTACTAAATTTCAGATTATTGGAGTAGGCCCGTTGTTCTAACTTGCCAAGATCTTGTTGTATAACGGTTTTTATCTGATACATTAGCTGTTCCTCCAAGCTTTGTAATAATCCATAAATTTGAATAGCACGCCATCTATGCTTTCATCTAAGTCACTGAAAAATGATGAGCTGCACAAGACCAAGGCCAAAGGTCTATGGCACATCATTAGACTCTTATCTTCAGGTCAACTCTGATCAATTAATAAGCATTCTTTGGCTCCAGCTGTTCAACCAGTTCTTAATCCTCCCAATATACAACCATTCAGTCCATATCTCTCCATTTTGTCTACACAAATATTAAAGGCTATGGCAAATGACACATCTAAGATTACTAAGCTTAGGGCCTGATTGAGTCTAGTAACCATGTCAGAAAAGGAGTTCAAAGGAGTTTGCCATGACTTGTTCATAGAGAACCTATGCTAGTTCAACGTAATCACCATCTTTCTTTCTAAGATATTGCAAGCCATCACTTTAAAATGCTTTTATGAATATTGTCAAAAATAACATCAAGTTCTTTATCTTACAGTTCAAAACACACTCTCCCCGCCCCCTACCCTTTTGGAAATTGGAGCAAAATTGTCCTATCTCCTATCCTATGGTACCTTTGTCATTCTCTAGAATGTTTCAAAAGATCATTAATAGTAGTTCAACATTAACAACTGTAGGTTCTTCCAGTACGTTGACATATAGTAATCTGGAATGTTTAACAAATACAGTGAGTAATTCAGAATTATCTAAAGTATTTTCCAGTTTCCCAAATCAATCCAATTTGATTTCCTTCTCATTTCTAGGTATAGACCATCTATAGAAGCTTTCCACGTGTCATATTCTATTTGTGCCTCTTCCTTTTCTTCCTTGCTTTCTGCCTCCCACCTTTTTCTTTTGTACTTTCTCCTTCCTTCCTTCCCCCTCCCTCTCTCCCTTCCTTCCTTCCTTCCTTCTTTTCATTCATTCTTTCTTTCTCACTACTGTCCCATGACTTAAAACTATATGACATCCACTGAAGAAAGCTGGTAAGTGAATGATGGACCTTCATTTCATGGAGTAACTTGAAATCATGAAAAGAATTGTGCAGTAGTCCAAGGGCAGTTCTGTCCACTCTATTCTTCCTGCTGTATTCCAAGCCAAGCTCATTGTCCATTTTCAATGTGTGTCTGAGACATATATCCTGATAGATGAACTCTATGAGATTTATATCTAACAGAATATTGTAATCTGGACAATAGTCACTCTTCTTCCATTTAATTTGTCCTGTATTTGTCCAGTTCAGTTAGACCGAACTCTTGAATGATTGTGGATCTTATTTGGGAGGCTCTGCAATGCTCTCGACTTGATATAGTCAACACAATGAAATCCACAATCAAAGACATATGGAAGACCTTACTATTGATAAGGAATCTTTTCCATTTGGACTCTGTGCTAAACATCCTTCATTACAATGATGAATACTTTTAATGAGTTTATATTTCCTTCTTTTATGATATAAATAATCAGACGATAGTCCAGTTATCACTTGTTTCTTATTTCAAGGACTCTGGTAGGCTTTGATATATACATGGAAGATAGTTTATGGAAGGACAACTTTAAAGGTGGTATTTTGCTGTAACAAATTAAATAATTAAAAAACAATAGAGTGTTTTCTTGTTTTCTTTGCATATTTTAGTCAATTTTACCTTTCTCTTACCTTCTTATGTACTGTGCCTGCTTTTGGTTATATTGCTTCCTCCTCATTTCCTTCTACCTGCCCGAATAAACCTCCTCAACCTCTTTTGCAAGGTCATCATCCACACCCTTCTTTTATATAAGGGTGTGCCCCTAAAACCATATCCTAGACACTCATCTTTCTCTTTCTATTTTCTCTCTTGATAATCATATTAGCTCCCAATGATTTAAGTATTTCCTTTGTGAAGATGACTCCCAAATCTACATATCTAGCTCACATCTCTAACTTTCCGCTGTCCCTTATCACCAAATATTAGTTCCCTTTATAATCTTATGTGTTTTATTTTATGCATTTAAAAACATTATTCTCATAAGGATTAAAGGGTCAAAAGGCTTCATCAGACAGCCAAAGGGGTCCATGCACCAAAAAAATGGTCAAGAACTATTGAAATAGATGAATTACAAGGTTTCTCCTACCTCTATATTTCTGATCCATTGACAAAAGGTAGATTATCTTAATTAGGAGAAATTCACTAAATACTGTGTGTGTCTCAAAGTTCAAATAAAAAATATAGCAAATTTTACCCTTCATGTCCTAATTTCTAATAGTCCTCGGACAATGGAAAGAATAGAAGATATATATGTACACATACATATATATATATATATACACATATACATATGTGTATTATGTATTATATGTATATATGTGCATATATGTATACATACACATATACACATACATATATGTACATTATGTGTGTATGTATGTGCATGTGTATGCACGTGAGTCACAGACTCAAAGACATTCTCTCTCCAAGCAGGTTTCTTTAGCAGGGGCATTTAAAATATTTACCATCTGGTTTCTAAAAGAACCATTTTTTCCCAAGTCAATCCAGAGAAACAAAAAGAGAAGTCACATGATGCACATTAAATCCACAGCCATGGTTCATCTGGAGCCCTGGGCACCTCTCCCTATTTTCAAGGGTGAGAATCAGTTGAGGGGGTGTTTCTGATATTTGACAATGTGGACAGATTTCAAAACATTTGTCTGAAATATTGGAAGGCATGAGGACTCTTATCAACACTAATGTTATTTGAGATAGAGTTAGTCACAGACTGCCCGTTGCAGTGTTTTCTCTTATGAATTATATTTTGAGAACATTCCTTTAAAGTGACCTTGTTTTCTTTAGGAAATAAACTTTCATGTTTTCTTTTACCTCTTCCTTCTCCAACAAATTGAGCATCCTACCATTTGCTGAGCACCCATTTGGAGTGTGTGACTGCATTGTGACCTGACTATTGAAATTTATGAAAAGTAGCAAGGCCACTTTTGTCAATGGAATCTACTTGATCAAATCCTAACTTGTGAGTGAGTGAGAGTTCACCCCATCCCCTCTAGCCACCCACCAGAAAACCTGTTTTTGCCATCTACCCTGTTATTGTCTCCCTTCTTCCCGACTGGATCAACAGTCTCCTAGATTGCACCACCAGAGACCACATGCTCACTCCCTGGGGAATTTATTCCACTCAGTTAGGGGATGTCATCCTAAGGCTAAGCTGTTTTGGTTGAAACTCCCTGAACCCATTGTATCTGGCCAGTCTCATCCCATTCAGCCATCCTTGAGGAAACCAGGGCCTTCCTGGGCATTTTGGCATCTCTCCTGCTGTGTGTATACCACGCCTACCTCAATTCCCTTGCTTCTTTCTCTCCTTCTTGCTCTTCTGGGAATAGACACTAAGTTTGCTATCCTTGGTTCTAGAAATGGTAAGACAATTGATGACTCTACAACTCTGCTCACAATCCCTTTGATTCCCCCAGACCACACATCCCTCTCTTTCCCAGTCACTTCTCCCCTACATATGTTATCTTCCTCTATTACTTTGTATATACCTTAAGGGCAGGGGGATATTTCACCTTTGTATTTGTATCTTGACACCTAGCACAGAACCTGTCATAAGTGTTTACTTAAATAAAATTTCTTTCTCCCATTTTCCATTCAGAAGAATGAAATTACAAAGTAAAAAAAGGTAAAGGTAAAAAAGAATTCAATTACAAAGTAATATAATGGATGATCACAACTGTCTGAATGAATGCTTGGAAGGAATGACTGAATGAATACGGGCATTTACAGAAGCTGCCTTAAGAAAAGTGTATACAACAAGATTCAAGCATGCATAATGAAAAATGGGGCTATTGATCAAAAAATAGGCCAGTTTTCAGGATGTGGTTAAACTCAGAGCAACCTCTGGAACTATCAGAAAAGGTGGTTTAAAAGAAAAAGCAGAGAGAAAAGGATTTGAGTAATATTCCATTTGTTAGCACATCATAGCATGAAAGGCAGGGCAGCTGAACTGTGGGAGTATCATGGTGATATGATAGCCTAGAGTGGTGCAGTCAGTGTCTCTCCCACAGTGGGACTGCCTTTAGACAGGGCTTTCACTGCTGGCTTTTGAGACTAGCTTTTCTGGTACCATTTATCCAAAACTTTGTACCATTGAAGTACTAAGAGAGAAGATAGGCTTCTTATAGCTGGTGTTTTTTTTCTCCTGTGTCCAACCTCCAGCGACTTCCTATTGCCTTGGGAATAAAATATAAACTGCTCTCTATTTAGCTTTTAAATCCTTTCACAACAGGGTCCCAATTTATCTTTCCAACCTCATTAGCCATTACTACCACCACCCTGTCCTCTACTTTTGCAAGCTACTGGCTTTCTCTCTGCCTCCCTCACATTCCATCTCTTGTCTTGGTGCCTGTTCACTGGCCATCCTCTGTGTTTGGAATGCAATCTCTTCCTACTTCTGGTCCCTGTCTTCCATTAATATGCTATTCAGGCACCATCCTCTTCAGAAGATCTTTCCTGAATCCTACAATCACTAGTGTCTCCCTCCCACAACAACTTTGTGTTTAACTACTTCGGGTGTACGCATTTATTCATTTTATATGTATGTGGTATATATTTTTATATGTCCTGGTTTCCCTTGTTAGAATCTAAGCTCATTGTGAGTAGGGATTTTTTCATTCTTTATGCATGTATCCTTAACATCTAGCATAGTGTCCAGCACATGGTTGGTTGGTTGGTGTCCTTTGTTCTTGAAGAGGACCAAAATGACATCACTATGTTGGGGTCAAGGTACAATGGGTCTGACTGTGGCTGATCAGACCAGTACAAGTTCAGAAGGCTCTATCACAGGTTGGGCACACAGTAAATGCTTTATAAATATTTATTTATTGGTTGATTATCTATAGGGTCTATTTCTTCTAGGCTAGATGGCTATAGTTAGGAAGGGGGAATATCATGTGCCTAGCCTCACTACTTTGTTGTATGAGGTCAAAGGCACAGAGAAGATCAAAGACCTTTTGGCCTATAATAAATCTGTGTTATAAGGTCAGCACCAACTGTGGACTTGACAGCATCTTCTGAGCCTTTTCTATCCCTCAGGGTATACCAGTGTCAGATTTGGGCGGTTCTGGCAGTCAAAGGTCGCAGAATCCTCAAACTACATCAGACTAATGCTTCATGCACCACTCTGTCTCTCCTCTTTAAGTTAGCCTAGAGGAGTTGGCCATCTCTTCTTCTGTCCACCCATGATGATACATAGTAGGTGTTTAATAAGTGTTTGTTCTCCAACTCATGATAATAAGAACCAGTGTTTGTGCACATACGGCGTGAAGAATAAAAAAACAATGGTTTCAAGTCAATACGCCATATATCATGTCAATGGTAATTTGTGTCAGCTCTCTTGCCTAAAATCTCACACTATGCTACCAGGCACAGTTATGTAGTCCTTCTGCCTTCAGTAGCATGCCAGGATTAGTGGTGCCCCAGGTTTTGTCCACAGGGAGTGTGGTGTATGTAGAAGGCTCGATGTCTATTTAAAAAATTCTTTCATCTAATCAGAGTGCCAAAGGACAAAAAGAAAGGTGAGGGAAGATAGATTTGTAAGAGCAGCTTCATTTGGCAAAGGAAAAAATAACTTGTAGTATTCCCAAGGAAGATATCCTCATGAACTATGGCGACTAACAGCTCATCACTGTTTTCTTCTTAGGTGTGTTTGGGTCCAGGGCTAACCCTGGGCAAGACCGATGAGCCTTTGATGATTATTTGAGCGTCCTTCCTTCTGTTATTGAACACACATTAATTAAAGGCTCAGTGTGCACAGAGCATTGTCTTAGGTGATGGAGGAGATGCTGAGCTTAGAAAAGACATGGCATCAGCCCTCATAGTTCCCACAATCTAGTGAGACAAACACAGATGGCAATAAGATTACATTATAAATATTATTATTACATTATAAGCTTACATTATAAACTGGATTAGACAGGTACAAAACAAAGCGTTATGCAAAGTCTAAAGAGAAAGGTCCTCCCTAAGCAGAAGGACCATCAACAAGGTTTCATGCAGGAAGTTTCACTTGAGTTAGATTTTAAAGGTTGTACTGGAGTTCATTAGGTGAATAAGGAAGAAGAAGGCATTCCCAACATATATAACAGCATAAGCAAAGGCACAGAGGTGGAAAGAAGCATGGCACACTTGGGAGGCAGAGAAATGATTAGTTTGACTAAGTGAAGAGAGTGTAGGGTAGGAATGTGAGATAAGGTGAAAACAGATTATGGAAAGCCTGAATGCCAGGTAAAAGAGTTTAACTTTATTCTGGAGTCAATATAAAATTAATGAACATTTTTTGAGCAAAGGAATGATATGACCAGAGCCATTCATAAGAAAAATTCTTATGGCAGGTCACTGATGCCTTAAACCTTGAACTTTTTTGTAACCTTTTGTTATAGTAATTAAGGTGGGACATTTTTTTACTGCTTTCTCTTTTTGAGCACTGAGGTAATCAATCCAGTGCCTTTGATGAGTCTGGCCTTTGTTTCTTTGATTAAATTGAGTCTTTGACAACCCACTCAAGAAAAAAGAAAGCCTAGTTAACATAGGTTTGAGTTGCATGGTTGTGATGCCTGAAGAAGAGTCACATGGTTTTGAGTCACATGGTTGTGATGCCCTTTGACCCTGAACAGGGTATATAAACTCAGAGGTTAGAGTTTTGTTTGGAGCTCTCACTCACTAGAAGAGTGTTGTGTGATTTGACCAGATGAGACTCTGGGTAGCTGCTGGAACCCCCCGGCTTTGGAGCCTCTGTCTCCGGTAACTATCTAATTCTTTGGTCAGACAGCTAGAGGCCTGACTGTTGACAACTCTGTGTGTTTACTCTGTTTATATTGTCTCTGTTTGTAATTTCTGTTTGTATTTGCTCTGAAGTTCAGGGTGCTGGCTTTTCCACCTGAACTAAGTGTATGATATATGTATGTTTGATTAAAGTGAGATTGTTAACCCCTTAAAGTTGCTTTCCTTAGAAAAGCAGATCAAAGAACTTGTGCTAGCAGCCCTTCTTTGTGCTGATCCTGTTGGTCTTACACCCCCACAATAGCCGCTAGTAACATTGTTGTTACACCTTTTATCACCCTTTTCTATCCTCATCCTCAGGGCTCTCCAACCATCATAGTCTCTCAAAGAAAGGAGAGCATTTGAATGATGAAGTCAAAATAAAGTGCTAGCTCTCTAGTTGCTTATTAAAGAAGGACCTCTCAGAAAATGGGATATTGCAACCACTCAGGTTGGAATTTCAGGTTAGTTGGGGAGACACTGGAGGAGAGAAGGCATTATTTGGATGTTCTGAAATCTTAGCACCTAGGCAATTGTCTGCTTCATGGAAGCCACATGGTAAAATGGACAGAGTGCTGGATTTGAATCCTGATTCTGTCACTACTACATGTGTGGCTTTGGCTCAGTTATTTCTGCTCTCTGGGTCTGTTTCATCACCTGTAAACTAGATGAGCTCTAAGGTACCTCCAAGCTCTAAAATCCATAACTGTGTGATCTACGTATGTTCCATACTGATTATTTGAAGGTACATCCACCTTGGCAGAACTTCTGGACGTAGTCCTAGGGATGGTAAGGACAATCGCAATTTCACAATGCTGCTATTCCTAGGTGGAAGTGCATATAGGGCAAGCAGAGCTGTAACTAGGAATTGCAGAATGTAGTTGAGTGGGTTTGGCTAAGGTATGACCACTCCTGTGTGTGAGTGAGGCAGGCTAGAGACAGAAGTCATGGGGATTAAGGAACTGGAAGGATGGGGATTTTGTACAGAAAAAGAGTTGGAGTAGGGAATAAGACTGTGAGCCAAGTGCTAAATGTTTTGTGGGGAGGACGGAGAGTGATCTGGAGCTTCCTAAATGACAGCCACATATATCTGAATGAAATGGAGTGAATTTTTTTAAAGAAGTGGTTTCTGAGTGATGGCGGCAGCAGGGTCTCCAAGTGGTAAAGGGGAACAAAGAATATGCCGAATTTTCCTTCTGGCCCTGTGTGATAGGTGGTATGAGAAGGATAGCCCTGCCTTGGAGAAGTAACAAAGAGATCTAGCACCTTCAGCAGAAAACTAGGCTTCGGTGAGCAGCAAAAGGAGGGAAGGAGTGAAGGAAGAAGAAATCTAGGATGGAGGCAAGTGGAAATGGTGGGAAGAGGAAAGTAGGATTCAGAGAGGATGAGGAATGACTTTACTATTGGGGGTAGCAGATACCAATGAATACTGATGATGATTCTCTTCATCCCTTTTATCAATGGAATTCCTCTGTTGTACCAATCTCCTGTCTAGAAGAATGGGGGGTGAAAGCAGGTTGAGGAATGGGAATCAAGCTTTGAGAGAAGTATGAAGACTATGGAGCCCTGGGGAATGGCAGCCCTGGGGCTGGAGGATGGAACAGGCTGCTTATGTAGGCAGCACTTGTATTATTGGAAGGAAGAAAGGCACCCCTTCACAACTTATTAGCTCCTTGGGCAAAGTTCCCACTGCCCCATCCTAGTTCCAGCTCTAAATACAGATCAGCAAAGCAAAGAGTCCATTGCCCCTCTTTTCCTGAGCTATTATATGCATGTATGACCAGGTGCAGAAATGTACATATTAGCAGAAGCTTAAAATTATTGGCCCAATAAAAGGCTACCAGATTCAAGAGCAAAGAAATGATGTCTTGTATTCTCATTGAAAATTCTTTTTTTTCCTAATGGGCAGTTAAGTTCATAAATCATAGGGCTGTAAAATCTATGAATTAGGAGATTTAGTTGAAAAAGACCTTTGAGTGGACTGTCTTCCCATACAGAGAAAATTAGGTCTTTCACACAGACAGCTGCTCTTCTCTGTTCTGCTAAGTAGGTCAGCAGTTTTTTAAGGTGACTAATAGCCTACATTTAGGAAAATGTAATACTGTGTTTGCTAAGCTTAATGACAGACAAAGACAGACAACCTCCAAAGCCTTAGAAATGTAATGTGACTTTGATAAGGATACAGAGGACCACCTACTTAGCAGTGGCTTTTCCAAAATTTGAGATTCTTTGTTCTCTCCTCTTCCATGATCCTCTCAATGCCCCCACTGCCTTCTTCCCATTGCTTCCCAACAGTTTCTTCCCCTCCTCCTCAACACCCTTTCCCTGCTAATACTAAATCATAGCTTTGCTTCCTACCTCATTAAGTAGTTTCAGGCTCTGGGCTGGGGAGCACCACCAACTAAGCAGCATTTCACTAAGAGTCACTTGATTCTTTGAATCAGTCAGTTGGCGAGCGTTTATGAAGCATCTGCTATGTGCCGAGTGCTGTGCTAAGTTCAAGGAATACAAAGAAAGGCAAAAAATACAGTCCTTGCTCTCAAGCAGCTCATATTCTAATGGAAGAGACAACATGCCAACAGCTATATACAAACAAGGTATATACAGGATATATTGGAGATAATCAATAGAGGGAAGGCATTAGCATTAAGAAGGATCAGAAAAGACATTGTTTTCACTTAATAGTATTTTTCCAATTGCATGTGAAGATAGTTTTCAACATTTACTTTTATAAGATTTTGAGTTCCAAAATTTTTTCTCCCTCACCCTTCCCCAAGAAGACAAGCAATCTGACATGGGCTATACATGAATAATCTTATTTAACATATTTTCACTTTAGTCATGTCACTAATGGAGAATCAGAACAACAGGGAGAAACCATGAGAAAGCAAAAATGACAACACAAAAAGAGAAAATTGTATGCTTCAATCTGTATCCAGACTCCGTAGATCTTTCTCTGGATGTAGATAGGATTTTCCATCGTGAGTCTTTTGGAATTGTCTTAGATCATTGCAGGGCTGAGAAGAGCTAAGTCGACCAAAGCTGGTCATCGCGCAATGTTGCTCTTACTGTGGACAATGTTCTCCTGGCTCTTCTCACGTCACTCAGCATCAGTTCACGTAAATCAGGAAAGACATTTTTTAGAAGATGGAACTTTAGCTGAGACTTGAAGGAAGTCAGGAGGCAGAGATGAGGAGAGAGAGAGAGAGTTCCAGGCATGGGAGGAAATACCTGGAGTGTCCAATGTGAGGAATGGCAAGGAGGCCAGTATCATTATATCACAAAGTACCTGGTGGGGAGTGAGGTATAAGAAGACTGGAAAGGTAAGAAGCAAACAGGTTTGTTTGTTTGTTTTTTTCTTATTCTAATCCGGATACAAAAATCAAAGTTCATCATTTAGATAGGTCTTAGATATGCTAAGACATTTTGGAAGAGTAGATAGAGAACTGGCCTTGAAGAAAAGAAGGCCTGGGTTCAAATCCCACTTCTGACACATTGGTGCTGTAGGCCATGATGACCTGCATTGGCAGAAGGTCTCCTTATCTGGGACCTGTGAAATCACAGGCCCTGTCCCTGTCTTTATTTCTATCCTCAGACACTAGCAGAGACATATAGACTTTGTATATTCTCCTCAAGCTGTTAATGATATGAAGGATGCTCCCATTCGGTGATTCTTTGATGAGGAGGACATCCCTAACTTTGTTCATGCTCAAAGGAGCACAGGATGAAGAAGTGAAAGAGGCCTTACATATCATCCAGGAAACTCCCTTTCATATTTATAGGCGAGGAAATTGAGGCCTGGAAAGTTTAAGCGACTGGCCTAGGGTCACAAAGACAGTAAACAGAAGAGGTGGGATTTATATCTAGGTCTTCTAGTTTCAAATCTAATCCTCTTTCCGTGCCATCTCTCATTGCAGTGTCTGGTCAGCTGTCTTATTCTAATCACTAAAAAGATCACGTAAGAGAATGCGGGGAAAAGACTCAACATTTCATATCCGCTAAGGTGGGTTATCATTGTTCATTTCTATCCACATAAAACAGGGATCTGTCTTTGTTCCAAAATTCTCTCCCACCACATTTAATGGGGATGAAAATCAGACAAAGTAGCATCTTATTCCAAAGCTATTTTGAAATATTGGCATAATGTAGGCAATGCTTCTGCTTAAGGTAATCAGATCAAGTTTCTGTGAAGGATTCAAGGGCACTGAACCAGAAAAAAAATGTTAATTGAGACTCATGATGTTTCGTATTGTGTTTCATAGCATTTTAATGACAATCCATTCTCACACAGCTGCCAAAATAATTAGTGAGCTCCCTGAGATCAAAGACTGTTTATTTTTTATTTCCTTTTCTTTGTATCTCCAATGCTTAGCTCAGTGCCTAGAAGACGTTATTTCAGTCATTTTTCAGCCATGTCCAACACTTTGTGACACTATTTGGGGTTCTCTTGGAAAAGATATTGGAGTGGTTTGCCACTTCCTTCTCTGGCTCATTTTACAGAGGAGGAAACTGAGGCAAACAGGGTTAAGTGACTTGCCCAGGGTCACACAACTACAAAGTGTCTGAGGCCATATTTGAACTCTGGAAGATGAGTCTTCCTGAATCTAGGCACAGCACTTTAACCACTGCAGAACCAGCTGCTCCCTAGAAAACAGTAGGGGCTTAATAAATGCTAGTTGACTGACTGATTGCCTAACACACAGATCTGAATGTATCATTTCCCAGGGAAACCACTTTATGAAGCTTCCCTTTGCCTATAAGAAGAAATACAAATTTCTTAACCTGCCACTTAGGGTCCTCTGCCATCTGGCTCCAAACTACCTTTCCAACCTCATTGCACTCTACTCCCCTTTATAAATGGTCCCTTTATTTCAATCAAGCTTAAACACTGGCTGTTCTCCTAACTCAGCATTCCATCTCCCACCTATATACATTCACACAAGCCATTCCTAAGCCTGGGATGCATTCCCTCTTCACCTTTTCCTCTCAGAATACTCTTCCCTTTAGGCTCAGGTTGGATGCCACCTCCTGTGGGAAGCCCTCCTAGACCTGCACCTTCTCAGTCTTACCTCTCCCTGTTGTCCCTGTTCTTGACCTCCTTGATCTTTTCTGCACAATGCCCATATGTACACATGGTGTATCTCCTCCCCATTCTCCACCCTCCACGTAAAAAGTAAAGTGATACTCTCGGAGAGTAGGAGCTGTATCACTGTAGTATTTGCATTCCTAGCAACAAGCAAAGCGGCTGATATTTGGTGTTTGTTTGATGAGATTTGTCATTTCATTAATGTAAGAAACTCCCAGTGAGACTTCATCTACCAGTGTAGATTGGCAATTCTTATCGTCTTCGAGAATTATCTGGGGGCACAAAGATGATTAAGCCATTTGCCCAAGGGCTCACAGCCAGCATTCATGAAAGGCAGAAAGTGCCACCCCCCCCCCCCAGCAATTCCTGACTCCAAGGCCTACTCTCCATCCACTAGGCCCAATTGCCTCTCTGTGTTTGAAGCATAGTAGGCCCTTAATGATGTATCAATCCTTGATTGGTTAATGAATATTTTTTGTTGAATAGAATTGAGTCATTATTCTCTTTGGGGGAAAAAAGAGGGAATTATTACTGATGGTTTTTTTTTTCTTCTGAGTGGTTGAACATGCATATGCATGGTTCAGGAAAGATTTCATCCATCCAAATGTAAATGCTCCAGGCAGCACATTTTTTTATGATGAATCATTAAAAAAATCAAAAGCCTAATCTACTATAAGCAAAGAACGTGTTAACTATGTGCTTCTTCAGCAAAAACCTCCAAGCTATGAAAACTCCACGCAAACGCTGATATTTTTCCCCTGGGTATAGTCAACTACATCAGAGTTGGTTATTCCTTGCCTCCCACCGAAAGGATGGCAGTTGTAATAATAATTTATTGTTGTTGCTGCTGTGGTTCAATCATTTTGGTCATGTCAGACTCTTTGTGATCCCATTTGTGACCTCTTGGCAAACATACTGGAGTGGTTTGCCATTCTCTTCTCCAGCTCATTTTATTGATGAAAGAAACTGAGGCAAACAGGGTTAAGTGACTTGCCCAGGGTCACACAGCTAGTGTACCTGAGGCTGGTTTTGAATTTAGGTCTTCCTGACTCCAAGCCTTGGGGCTCTATCCTTAGCTGTCCCTAATGAAAATAATAATAGCTAACATTGAAACAGCACTGAGCTAAGTGTTTTACAAATATTGTCTCATTTGATTGTCACAACAACCTTGAGAGTCGGGTGTTGTTGGCCCCAGGTTTTACAGATGAGGAAATTGGAGCAAACAGAAGTCACATGACTTATTCAAGGTCACACAGCTAGTAAGTGCCTGAGGCTAGATTTGAACTTGGATCTTCCCTACTCCAGGCCCAACACTCTATCCACTTGTACCGTCTAGTTGCCCATTCAGCAGGTTGGGGTGGGGGAGGGGGTGAGGATAGGGGTGGAGGTGGGTGGGTGAGTGCTCACTCTCAAAACATTGTAAATGAAAAAGACTCTTTCCTGTTTTTTGATGGAACTTCAGAGAAGGTAATTCTATAACCTCCTCTGACATGTGTCAGAGCAATCTGAACAGTCTCCTTTGTCAGGAAATTATCCCTCGTAGATGATCTTGGTTCTCCCATGCTTCAGGTTAAGTTTGTTTTGTTGTAATCAGTTTCCTTTGGAAATGGAAAACAGTTAGTCTGCATCCTATTCAAAGTGCTTTTGATATAAGTCAGCTTTCTCTTTTCTAGGGTAAAATTACTTGAGCTACTTTACATTTCCCTCATAAATCTTATGTTCCAATGCTTAGCCATCTGTGACTCTATGAACCTTTTTCCAACTGTCCACATTCTGCTTATTTCTGGAGCCTGGGCCATAATTCTTGAGTGAACTTCTAAGCAGAGGTTTACACTTTAGGTTTTACATGCAGTACTCCTACTCCTGAGGTAAATTGGCTTTGACTTGCACGTACCATACTGCTAGTATGCTCAGCCTGCCAGCCACTGTGACCCCTGGATCTAGTTCTGGCCAGTCTCCTTCCAGTTTGCATTTATTCAGTATATATAATTCAGTTTGATTCAATATATCTCGTGTGAACATTTTCCATTTTTGATGGTACTTCAGAGAAGGTAATTCTATAACCTCCTCTGGCATGTGTCAGAGCATGCATTTAGGGGTATAAAAATGTCATTGTTTTTGTCCTTGAGAAGCTAACAGTCATCCAAGGGAGATACAATATAAAGGGAAGAAACAATCGTGGTGTCCTTTGATTTGGTTTTGAAATTCTTCTCCAATTACTTAGATACCCTTGAGCTATGATCCCATCTTAATTAGAGCTAGCATTTTTATAGCATTTTGCTTCACATATTTTATCTCATTTGTTCCTCATAACAACCTAGTGAAATAAGTGCTAGTATTATCCCCATTTCGTAGATGGGGAAACTAGGACTAGGAGAGCTCAAATGACTTGCCTCTGCATATCTGAGGCAGGATTTGTCTCTAAGCTCTGTGTCCTGTCTCTAAGTTCAGTGCTCTATCCACTATAACATCTAACTGCCTCTTCACAGCCATCTTCCCAGACCAAGTCCGGGACATAACCTTATCTCCCCACAGTTTTTGGTGCTGCTTTCCTGAGCCTGGAACTATAGATCTGGAAATTTGGAGACAACAGACCAAAGATGGGGTTGATATCAAGGAACAAGTAGGGGGTTGCTAGGAGATGAGAAGAGATGGTAGAGTTCAAAACTCATAGCCAGGCAAGAGGGTGGACTCTGCACTGAAAAAAACCATCTCATTCTGTGGCAAGAGAGTGGTTTCGGGGCTCCTTAAGGCTTCTGAACTCCTAAAGGGATATTAGATTGGTTTAGAAGGCCTAGAGGCAGAGATGGGAAACCTGTGATCTCAAGGCCACTGTGGCCTTCTAGGTCCTTGGTTCCTGCCTTTTGACTGCCAAATTTTACAGAATAAATCCTTTTATTAAGGGGATTTGTTCTGTGAAGTTTGTACTCAGTCAAAGGACTGCACTTGAGGACCTAGAGGCCCACATGCGACCTCGAGGCTACAAGTTCCCCACCCCTGGTAGAGTCACTGTGGAGTAGAATCTTTAGGGGAGGGTAATACATGTACCTACCTTGGGCCACAAGGCAGGGAGGAAGGCAGGTTACATATTATCTCCACAATCAGATTCATTTCCTTGAGAGCAGAAACTATCTTTTGTCTTTATATGTCTAGCGTACCTGGCACATAGAAGACACTTGATAAATGTTTATTGATTTGACTTGACTAACACCAAGCCTAAATTTGTCTTTTTGCAATTTCTACCTATTGGGTAGAATTGGGCCAAAATGAACATGTCTAATTTGTCTTCTACATGCCATTCCTTCAAATGCTTGGCAGCTAGGTGGTACAGGGGAGAGAGTGCTGGATGAGTCAGGAAGTGCTAGAGAAAGTCAGAAAGAACTGAATTCCAATCCAATCTCAGACACTTACTAGTAACCCTGGGCTGCTTAACCTCTGTCTGCTGGTGAAATGGGGATAATGATGGCACCTACCTCCCAGGGTTGTTGTCAGGATCAAAAAAAGGCCATACTATAAAGCACTTTGAAAATCTTAGAGCACTGTTTTTAGAAAGTTAGCTATTACTTGAACATAGTTATTTTTGCCATCTCTAAGACTACTCCAACAAATCTTCTTATACCCAAATCTCTTCACCATGCTGCTTACTCTCTTTTATCTGTCTATCAAACAAATAATTATAATAGTCATCATTAATAGAGGGTGCCCCAAAAGTCTTAGTGCAGTTTTCAGCTTTGATAAACTGTCAGTTACATGAGGGTTTGTTGGAGGAACTGGAAATATCTATCTTGGAAAAGAGAATAGTCTCAGGGATGACAAGATAACTTTAATAAGCTATCAAAGCTTAAAACTGCCCTAAGACTTTTGGGACAGCCTGTGGCGCACTCCAAAGCAATTCATGTACATTATCTCATTGGACCCTCACCACAACTCTGTGAGATAGGTGCTGTTATCCCCATTTTACAGATAAAGAAACTGAAGTACGCAGGGTTAAGTGACTTGCCCAGGGTCATACAGCTAGTGAGAGTCTGATGATGAGTCTTTCTGACTCCAAGCCCAGTGCTCTATAGATTGTGCCATCAAGCTTCAATAATAGAGAGGACCATCAATAAATAGAGAGACTGACAGATAGATAGATAGATAGATAGATAGATAGATGGATAGATAGTGAGTTACCACAATCAGGGAGGCAAGGCAGCTAATCTGGGATGAGGGTGCTTCCCCAACCCCATCCCTACCCCTCCGGGAACTAAGAAAGAAGCTACTGGCCTTAGAGCAAATGAAATCATCGGACTCTCCCACTGTGATTCTTCCTCCAGGCAACAGATAAGAACAGGAAGAGCCCAGACTTTCAGGATATTGTTCCTAAATTGACCCTTATCCTGTAGGTAAAGAATTAATTATGTTGACAGGAGGGAGAGCAAGTGAAAAAGTGAGGTTACTTTGTAGCATGGCAGTGTAGCATGGCTGGGGATAGGGTGGGGTGGAGTATCCTTGGTTGGTTTTTATGTGTCCATATTCACTTGTGTTGTGTGTTTCCCTAGGAAAGTCTTATATGCTGAGTGATGCAAGCTGCCTTAGATCTTTGGTACATAGAAGTCATAAGGACTTGTCAGTGAAGATTTTGTATCACAAAGTCAATGACAGTGACATCCTTGACAATATCTTCTCTTCCCTATTCTCTTGGATGTGCCTATTTCACCACTTGTGGAACCTTGACAGTAAGTTTGAGACAGATCAAGAGGCTAGGAATGAATCACTAAGCACATAAACAAATAATTTTAGAGTTGGCTTCATGAAGGAAATCATCAAATTAGTACTGACATAAATCTTATTGGTGTTTAAAATAACTTTACCTCCAATTTTTGAGCTAACTACTGCAAAAACAGACTTGAAATGTTACCTGCATTTTTATGTTGAATGGCAAATAAATTTTATGTAGCAATCTATTAATCACAGAGGAGAAAGGGACCCATAGAAGCATTTTAGTTCAACTTCATTTTAGTGATAGGAGAAAATAAATCCCAGAGCAAAGAAAGAATTTGCCTATGGCCTCAGAGTTAGTTGCTAGAACCAGAACCTAAGTCCTGAGATTTCCATAATGTTTCTTCAGTTAAAATTATCCCCACTCCTTTGAAGTAATGCATATATCGAGAAATGACAATTCACATTTATGAAGTGCTTTCTATCGCTCCAAAGTAGGTAATATAGTTATTATCTTCTAAAATTTTATGGATAAGGAACCTGAGACTTTGGGAGCTCTCGACTCGCATTCAACTAGTAATTGTCGAGGCTGGGATTTAAGCATTATAATGTGAGCTCCTTAAGGTTTGGGTCTGTGTTTTTTATACTCTCTTTGTATCTCCGGCATATAGTAGGAACTTATTAGATGTCTGTTGACTGACTGAACATAAATCCCCCGATTCAGCGCTTTTCCTACCATTTTAGATGCAGGAGGCCAAATAGGAAACAATATGGGAATCTTCTAGTTTAACAGTATTGCTGGATTCAGTCTCATTGGACTCTTCCATTGGTACTTGTCTTCCCTGATGATCATTAACATGCTCCATGATCACATTGCTCTAAAGACTTGTCTCAGTATGGAAAAGGTAAGATTTATTAGATTAAGTGATCTACTGTAAACACTTTGGGTCAACCTGTCCCCTCTGGAAAAGTGTGTGCTAAATCTGGTCAACCTAAGAACACGTGCCAATTTCATCAAAAAGTGAGTCAAAGAGGTTAGTGTCAGCTTGAGAAATGTTTATGAGTCTGTCAAAATAGAATAAAGTAGAAGTAATCAATAGCTGTTCTGAATGTAGTCTTTATAATTGTGTAGCTAGATATAACACTTTTGGCATGTGCTTCTAACATGGTAATCTCTCCATTCACCCCCTCCCTTTTTTGTATTGGGAACTTTTTGGCATTATATTGCCAGGACATGGTTCCTGAGCTGAATAAAATAAACTGTACCCAACAAGTGGTTATCCACCCTATACTTAAGGACCTACAGCAAGAGGAAATCCAAGCCCTGAGGCTGCCCACACCACTGCTGGATCACTTTATTATGTTTTCCCCTTCGTCGAACCTAAATCTGTCTCTCAGTGATTCTCATGAATTGTACCTGGTTCAGTCCTTAGGCACCAAGCAAAACAAGTCTAAGCCTCTTCAAGTATCTGAAGGATTGTCATATAAAGGAGAAATTAATTATGCCTCCTCAAGAGTTTACTAGAACCAACTGGATTCTAGGAGACCCTCTGGTCCATGGGTTTTTAGTCTGGGGTCTGTGAACTTTTTTGTTAATATATTGATAACTACACTTCATTATGATTCCTTTGCAATTCTATGTATTTTATTGTATACCTTTAAAAACATTATTCTGAGAAAGGATCCATAGGGTTCACCAGACTGCCATAAGGGTCCATGAATCAAAAAAAAAGGTTAAGAAACTCTATGCCTAGGTTTATAGTTTGAAAGGATAGGACCAAAAGGAACCCATACACATCCAGACAGTAACTAGGCTCATTTCTTAAATCATTAGAGTTTTGCATATGATAAAGTGTATGCTCTTGTTTTGAGAATTAATTACTATGTCAAAACATCTTTAGTGGTACTTGATCAAAAATTCTGTTTTCCTTCCATTTTTCCTTTCTAGATTTGTTTATAGTGTTAAGTAAGTATGTATGGAGGTATAGCAGGATATTGGTCCACAGGACCTTTAATTCCAACAATATTTTTTGTGAACTACACATTTGAAAATGACTGCACTAGAACAACATTGACCTCAAAGTAAATGAGATTTACTGGGTAAGCATCCCACTGGAATATATCACCCTTGTTTATACCATCATTCCTGAGTTGGGTCAACAGAATTGATTCAAGTCAACAAGCATTTATTAACTACCTAGTATATGCCAAGCACATGTGGGAATACAAATAAAGACAAAAGTAAGAATCTTTATTTTATTTGAGAAGTGATAGGCAGCCACTGACATTTATTGGGCAAATGAGTAGCATGGTCAGACCTGTTTAAGGAAATCAAATTTGGCAGCTGTGTGAAAAATGGATTGGAGAAGTGAAGGATTGTGGAAGAATAGCCAATCAGGAAGCTATTGCAATAGAGTACGTGAAGAAAAGTAATATGCAATGTGTCTGGAAAGTTAAATTCCAGCCAGATAGTGAAGGAACTTAAATAATTAGCTAAGGAGTTTACATTTGGTCCTATAGGCAGTGGGAAACATCAAAGGTTTCTGAGAGGGAAGTGTCATGCTAAGATGTGCCTTTGATAGATTATCTTGGTAGATGTTTGAAGGATAGAATGGACAAGTTAGAAAATGGAAATCAGACCTGTTAGAACATTATCACAATAGTCCAAGCAAAAGATAACTAAAACTTGAACTTAAACTGGGATGGGGGAGCAGTCCATGAGTGGAGAAGAGAAAACAGACATGGGGAATGTTATAAGGGCAGAATTAGCATGGCTTTGCAATGATGGAATCAATGAGCTAAGGGAGAAGAAACAGACAAAGTTAATTCTGAGGATTCCAACTTGGGTGACTGTTATGTTGTTAACAGAAATAAAGAAGTCAGGAAAAGGATCAAGTTTTGAGGTAAAAATCAAGCATTGAATTTTGGACATTGAGTTCAAGATGCCAGTAAGGGCATCCCTATATATAACAGATCACGGTATGTGTAAGGTTGGAGATCAGTTGAGAAATCTTGAGTACCTATGTAGCTCAAGGAATCCTCTACATAGACCTGATCATGGAAATCACTGGAGGAGATAAATCACCAAAGAGGAAAGGAAGAAAGCTTAAGACAGAGCTTTGGACAATATTCACACTAGGGAATCACCATAGGAAAATAAAAGGGAGAAATGGGTAAACTGCATGGGGGAGAGCAGTGCCATGGAGGTTGAAGGAGGAGAGAGTACTAAGAAGAGGATTGTCAGCAGGGGCAAATACTCCTTAATATCTTCTGCATGGCCAAGTGGAGCCAAAAGCCCATCCATGCCCTGACTTAAAGCATATAAACAGTAGACCTTTATTTGGTGGGAGGGAGGAATAATGGTTACATCCTCTTTTTTCCAAAGGCCTCTGTGGTTTGTTACTCAGGCTCAGACATTACAAACTTTTGATTTAAAACTATCTTGAGGATTTTCTTTTTTACATGTCTAAGATGTCATGCCCTGAAGACTTTAAAATATGCTGTTAAATATGTAATAAGAGAATAGAAATTCATATTGTAGCTGTTATTACTTTTTAAATGACCAGACCGATTTGTATGAAAAATTTATATTGGATTATAGCACCTGGTTGATGTTCCTCAACCAGAATGGTAAGAAGCAAGATTCTGCCTGGAGCCTGTTTTTATGCCTGTGCTTAATGTTTAAGAGAATCTGAGCACAGATTTATAATAGAACTGTTGATAGAGCTTTATAGCCCAAGTAATATAGTGTATAAGTATTCCAGGGTAGAACCAGACTGGTTTATCAAATAGCTCTTTTCTTGTCACTGGATAGGCCCAGATGAATTGCTTCAATAAACAGAGCAAGTGAATTTTTGATGCTAGATGTTCCCAAGATGAGTATATTTTCTCCAGAACAATAGTTACTTCTAAATCCTAGTTAATACCAAGAATGCTTGTGGGCAGCATGAAATTTGGTAAGATAACAATATTTATTGAACATAATGGAAATCCCTGGATACCCTGGGAGCAAGTCTACAATGAAATTTTCCTTCGAGGGATTAATTCTGGTAAGGGGCCCAGGCTGCCCATCCTTAATTCACTTCCCAGCTCTGCTTCTGACTCTCTGGGCTTTGCCACCTTTTAACCTTTTAAAAGCTGCCTTTTAACCCTGGAACTTCCCTCCACTCTGTCCCCTGACTTCTTCCATCCATGAGTCCTTTCTGGCACATCCACTTTGAGAAGTGGCCTAGGCTAGACATTCTTCCTTCCCCTCTGAGCTCTGGTGACTCTCTGGATTCTGACAACATGCCATCCTATGGGTACCTTTCCCCTTCCCTCTTTTCATATTCCTTTTATGTGTTATCTTTCCCCTTAGGTTGTAAGCTCCTTGAGGGCAGATACTGTCCTTCCTTTTGCTTGTACCTGTGTCCGCAGAACTTGGCACAGTGTGTGGCACACAGTTAGTGCTTTAAAAAAATGTCTGTTGTGGGGGGCGGAGCCAAGATGGTGGCTGGAAAGCAGGGACTTGCCTAAAGCTCTCCCCCTGATCCCTCCAAACACCTATAAAAATGGCTCTGAACAAATTCTAGAACTGCAGAACCCACCAAATAGCAGAGGGAAGCAGGGCTTCAGCCCAGGACAGTCTGGACGGTCTCTGGGAAGGGTCTATAGCACCGTGCTGGGAGCGGAGCAAAGCAGAGCCCAGCATGGGCTGCGTCTGGACCAACCTGACCAGGAGCCGGGCAGAATAGACCATAGCACCCTGAATCAGTGAGCTGTGGCAGTTACCAGACTTCTAAACCCACAAATGCCAAACACAACAGAGAAGGTTGGTGGGAAAGACTGCAGGGACAGAGTGAAAGGAGTTCGCGGTTAGGCCACCACCCCAGGGGCAGCAGAGGTGATGCACCTCTGAGGCTGCTTCCAGAGCTACAGCTGCAGTTGCTTCTGGCCCTAGGCCTACCTGGTGGGAGGAATTAAATGGCAGATCAGAGCAGGACTGCAGAGCCTGCTTGGATCTGAGTCGCAGTCTGGGTTGGCGGTTCTTGGGGGAGGAGAAATGTTGGTGTAGCAGAGCTTGCTGTATACAAATAGCTCTGAAAACAGCAGCACAGTCCCTCAAGCTTTGGACAAAGTACTCTCTACTCTCCAAGCAGTCATACCTTTACAGAAAGCTCAAGGGTCAAGTAGTTGGCTGGGAACATGAACAGGCAGTGAAAAGGGACTCAGATTCAGATTCAGACTTTGGAATCTTTCTTTGGTAACAAAGTACACCAAAACATACAGCCAGAAGAAGTCAATGAAGTCAAAAAGCCTACATCAAAAGCCTCCAAGAAAAACATGAACTGGTCTCAGGCCATGGAAGAGCTCAAAAAGGATTTGGAAAAGCAAGTTAGAGAAGTAGAGGAAAAATTGGGAAGAGAAATGAGAAGGATGTGAGAAAACCATGAAAAACAAGTCAATGACTTGCTAAAGGAGACCCAAAAAAATACTGAAGAAACTAACACCTTAAAAAATAGACTAACTCAAATGGCAAAAGAGCTCCAAAAAGCCAATGAATAGAAGAATGCCTTGAAAGGCAGAATTAGCCAAATGGAAAAGGAGGTCCAAAAGACCACTGAAGAAAATACTACCTTAAAAATTAGATTGGAGCAAGTGGAAGCTAGTGACTTGATGAAAAATCAAGATATTATAAAACAGAACCAAAGAAATGAAAAGAAATGGAAGAAAATGTGAACTATCTCATTGGAAAAACTACTGACCTGGAAAATAGATCCAGGAGAGGTAATTTAAAAATTATTGGACTGCCTGAAAGCCATGATCAAAAAAAGAGCCTAGATATCATCTTTCAAGAAATTATCAAGGAAAACTTCCCTGATGTTCTAGAGCCAGAGGGTAAAATAGAAATTGAAAGAATCCACAGATCGCCTCCTCAAAAAGATCCCCAAAAGAAAACTCCTAGGAATATTGTCACCAAATTCCAGAGCCCCCAGGTCAAGGAGAAAATGCTGCAAGCAGCCAGAAAGAAACAATTTGAATGTTGTGGAAACACAATCAGGATAACACAAGATCTAGCAGCTTCTACATTAAGGGATTGAAGGGCTTGGAATATAATATTCTGGAGGTCAATGGAACTAGGATTAAAACCAAGAATGACCTACCCAGCAAAACTGAACATAATGCTCCAAGGCAATATATGGATTTTCAATAAAATAGAGGACTTTCAAGCTTTCTCAGTGAAAAGACCAGAGCTGAATAGAAAATTTGACTTTCAGACACAAGAATCAAGAGAAGCATGAAAAGGTAAACAAGAAAGAGAAATCATAAGGGACTTACTAAAGTTAATGTGTATAATTCATGAGATCTCAATATTAGGGTAGCCAAAGGGAATATACATATACATATATGTATATATATATATATATATATATATATATATATATGTGTATATATATACATATATATATATATATATATATATAGATATATAGATATATAGACAGAGGGCACAGGGTGAGTTGGATATGAAGGGATGATATCTAAAAAAAATAAAATTAAGGGATGAGAGAGGAATATATTGAGAGGGGGAGGAAGGCAGAGATAGAATGGGTTAAATTATCTCACATGAAAGAGGCAAGAAAAAGCAGTTCTGTAGGAAGGGAAGAGGGGGCAGGTGGGGGGGGAGGAATGAGTGAATCTTGCTCTCATCAGTTTTGACTTGAGGAGGGAATAACACAGACACTCAAATGGGTATCTTACCCCACAGGAAAGAAGGAGGAAGGAGATAAAAAAGGAGGGATGATAGAAGGGAGGGCAGATAGAGGGAGGAGGCAATCAAAAGCAAATACTTTCGTAAAGGGACATTGTCAAGAGGGAAAATTGAATAAAGGGGGACAAGATAGGAAGGAGCAAAATGTAGCTAGTCTTTCACAACATGAGTATTGTGGAAGGGTTTTGCATAATGATACATATGTGGCCTATGTTGAATTGCTTACCTTCTTAGGGAGGTTTTGTGGGGAGGAAAGAGGGGAGAGAATTTGGAACTCAGAGTTTTAAAAGCAAATGTTCAGTTAAAAAAAAGTTGTTTTGCATGCAACTGGGAAATAAGATATACAAGCAATGGGGCATAGAAATCTATCTTGCCCCACAAGAAAGTAAGGGAAAAGGGGATGGGGGGAGTGGGGTGACAGAAGGGAGGACTGACTGGGGAATGGGGCAATCAGAATATATGCCATCTTGGAGTGGGGGGGGAGGGTAGAAATGGGGAGAAAATTTGTAATTCAAAATCTTTTGGAAATCAATGCTGAAAACTAAAAATATTAAATAGTAAAATGCCTGTAGTGCCAATGCAGCAAAGATTAGGAGGGAAGCAGAAAACTGGGAAAGAATTTTTACAAACAGTGTCTCTGATAAAGACCTCATTTCTAAAATATATAGAGAACTGAGTCAAATTTATAAGAATACAAGTCATTCCCCAGTTGATAAATAGTAAAAGGATTTGAATAGGCAGTTTTCAGATGAAGAAATTAAAGCTGTCTATAGTCATAGGAAAAAATGCACTAAATCACTATTGATCAGAGAAATGCAAATCAAAACAACTTCGAGGTACCCCATTACACCTATCAGTTTGGCTAACATGTTTCCTAACAGGAAAATGATAATGCTGAGGCTTTTTTCACATGAGCTATTTTCTAGCCCTTCTCCTCCATCTTGTGCTTAGGAAATGGATTTTTAAAATAGCTTTCATTGATATCTTTTGTTTAGTTCTAATGTACTCTGTTCTATTTAGACTGTATCAGGAATTTTGAATCTAGTTCTTTAAGTCACATTTTATCAGGGGTATTGAAAGCTGAAATACATTGAGGGCAGAAGTTTTTAAATCTTTTTTGTGTGTTTCATAGTATGCCCCTAACCCCCAGGGAGTCTAGTGAAGCCTATGGTTCCTTGCTCAAAATAATGTTTTTCTAGCACCTATATTTCCCGTATGTCCTTCCCTCTTCCTCTTCCTAGAGAAATTATGAGCCTTGCTCAGGGTTACACAGGGGGTTAAGTGGTAGTGCCAGGATGGGAAACATGGTTCTCTGACTCCAAATCCAGAACTCTTTCCCTTACACAACACCATACTGTTTATTTTCAGAGTGGGATGTGAAAGCAATAGTCTAGATATACTCTGCTTGAAAGAGATCCCTAGAAATTCACAAAATCAATTGTGAGTTATGAGGGATTTTAAATATGTAGTCTAACCCCCTTCATCTTAGATGAAGACTCCACCCTAGTGAGGTGAAGTCATTTGATCTGGGTCCTACAGGTAGCAATGACTTACTCTGCTATAGAGTTTTAAGGTTAACAAAGTACTTTCATAACAGCAGCCCTAAGTAAGGGCAAGTCACTTCACTTCCTCGTACTCAGTTTCCTTATCTGTAAAATGTACAGAATAATAATTATACCCCAGGGATGTTGTGAGGACTATGCTTTGCAAACCTTAAAGGACTACACAAATTTAAATTAAATTATCTACTTAACCAACATTCATGGACCTCCCTGCCTACAATAGGCTAGGGAGAAAGAAAGGGGAAGAAGAAAATTAAAGGAAGTGCAGAAAAGGAGAAGAGGAAGGAACAGGCAGAGAGATGCAACAAAGAGGATGAAGGAGCTTGGTAGGAAGGGAAAAGAAAAAGAAGAAATGTATGGTTTAAGTGGAGAGCGGTACAGTGTCACCAGCAATTACCTCTGGCATCCCAGATTGGCTACCTCTGCTCTTTTCAGCATTTCTGTGCCTGGTTTTAACATGTTCTTCATAATTTGCTTGCAAGCTCCTAGTTATTCTATCCAACCCATTCCCTTAAGGCTAACATATGAAGAGAGTTATCAAGACAACCCCAAACAGCCTGCAGCTGAACTAGGCAATGCCTTATCTCTGCATTCAATTTACTTACTGCTGCAAGAGCCAAGCTTATTTCTGTACAGAAATGCTGGTCTGTCCAAGGGGCAACATTGAAAGCTGATGTCAAGATTAAGGCAATGCAATTTTAATTAGTACCAGTCATTGTTAGGGCACTAAATCCTCTTGTGACACTTTGAAAATAGGTTCCTAACTGCCTGAATGTAACCCAGCAATGCCCTGAACTGCTTATTAATACCAGAAGAAATATACCATTTGGAGGTCATTTTTAATAATGACTATATTGGTCAAAATAAAGCTATACATTCTCCCTAAATCTGACTTGGATAAGCCCTGAATGCATCCTATAATTGGTAATATTTTTCATTGTCTACTCCTCTGGGTTTTTTTTTCCTGCTAAAGATTTCTGATTTTAGGTATCTGGCTGGCTCAAACCAGCTCTTGAGAGTCAATTATGAAATTTTCAATGTGAACATTTACACTTCAGAAATTTACAACTACCAATCAAGGCTTGACTTACTGTTTTGTTGATTGTCTAGACTTTATCACGTGATGGAGAAAATGTTAATAATGAAGATTAAACTTAACAGTGTATTGTATGTACATTTTTTTCTGGAGAGCTAGTTATTAAGCGTTTACCAGTACACCATTGTTTGTGGTCCACATTTCAGGAAATCCTATCCTTGGATTAATATGGTATCTACTAGGAAGAAATATAATATAGCAGAAGGAGTAAAGAATTGGTAGTAAAAAGAGTCTTGATTCCAGTTCTTTTTTTACTATTGACAAGCTGAGTAGCCTCGAATAAGTTAATCAACCTTTCTGGCCCTCAGCTTCTCACCTTTAAATTTAAGGCATTAAACTAGACCAGGAGTTCTTAACCTTCATGGACCATGGCAGCAATTTGATGAAGTTTATGGACCCCTTTTCAGAAGAATGTTGCTAATCAAAAACGTAGGATTGCAAAGAAAACCAACAATTTCGAAATGTAGTTACAAAAAAAAACCTTCAAGATACAAATTCACAAACTCTAGGATAGTCTGCCAGTAACAACAAATTAATAGCAAGTTTTTGGATATGTAGAATCTTTAAGCATCATACTTGAAATGTATGAAATTTCTCCATTCAAAAAGTGGTCAGAGGATATGGACAGTTTTCAAAAGAAGAATTGCAATGCATTAACAATCATTTGAAAGAATGTTGTAATTAATAATAAGAAAAACAGAAATAAAACAACTCTCTAGTTTAAAAAAAGGGAATAGTCAATGTTGGAAGGGTTGTAACAAGATGGAGAAGCTAATTTTTTGTTGGTGATACTCTGAATTGGTACTATTCTAAAAAGCAAATGGTTGTCCAGTTGTTTCTGACTCTTCATGACCCCATATGGGTTTTTTTTTGCAAAGATATTGGAGTAGTTTACCATTTCCTTCTCCAGCTCATTTTACAGATGAGGGAACTGAGGCAAACAGGGTTAAGTGATTTATCCAGGATCAAACAACACATTAGTATCTGAGGCCAGATTTGAACTCAGGAAGAGGAGTCTTCCTTACTCCAGGCCTGGCACTCTGTCTCCCTCATCACCTAGCTACCCAAAAAGCAAATTGGAATTACGCACATAAAGAGATTTAAAATGTCCTTACCCTTTGGCCTACAGATTCCACTGCTAGGCATACATTCCAAGGAGGTCATTCACTAAAAGAAAGGGTCTATAATTACCAAAATATTTATAGCAGCACTTTTTGTGCTAGTAAAAAACTTGTAAATAAGATAGATATTCATTAATTGGAAAATGGTCACACAAATTATGGTGCATAAATGTAATGGAATATTATTGTGCTGTAAAAAGTGACGAACTATGAATACAGAGAAGCATGGAAAAACTCACATGAACTGACAAAATGAATTAGGACCAGGAAAACAATATAGACAATTACTATGACAATGTAAATGAGAAGAGCAATACACCTCAAAACAACAAGAACTGAATATTCTGAAATTATAAAGAACAAATTTCGCCACCATAAAGGGATATGAGATGACCACAGGAGACAAGGTTGATGGGTATGGAACATTGTTTTATGTGTTGTTCAGTTTGGCTGAAATTTTCTATTCTGCCTGGTTTTTTTTTGAGGATAAGAAAAATCTTCATTATAAGTGATGCCTCTTTAAATGGGAGGGAGGTGGGGAGACATACAGGAGAAAATCTAGGCACTGCAAAAACAAAAAATTAATAAAATTTTGTTTAAAAATAAAAACATTTTAAAAATCAGACATGATTCTTCCCATGGGACAAAACATGGGTTAGTTGTGAGTGCACTAAAATATGAATACAGTAAAGGGGAGAGTAGGGCCAATTAGCTGCTTCTTTCAAGCCCCCTAAAAGTTACCTAGAAATTTCAAATAGAAGTAGTTTTGGTGCTAGATGGTCCAAAACAATATCTTCATTTTATCCATGAGGTTATATAAGAGAGGTGTCTGAGCTTGTCTCAATCTTAGAGAATCACAACAGTACTTGGAGGGATGTGGTAATGTACTATTTTTCTAAAGCTAACCAAAAAGTAATCCGTGTCCTTCATGCTGTATTTTCTATATCTGCTAGATCTTTTGTTAAAATCACAAGTTGGAGCA
Source organism: Trichosurus vulpecula (assembly GCF_011100635.1). NCBI lineage: Eukaryota > Metazoa > Chordata > Mammalia > Diprotodontia > Phalangeridae > Trichosurus > Trichosurus vulpecula. The sequence continues at coordinate 111,261,460 of NC_050579.1, forward strand.
CTGGAGTTGAAGCACCTCTCTTCCTTAAGAAAGTGCGATGATTGACAATTTAAGGTTATTTAAAGGTCAGGAAATGAAGAAGACTGTAGATACCACAACTGCCCAGCCAGCTTTATTAGAGGATGCTTCCCTGACAGCAGCACAAAAAGTCATGTTTTCCACTCGCAGAATACTTCCTGCAGGGGCATGACTCTGCAGGGGAAGGTTCCTATTTTATTCGATTGAATCAAAATCAATAAGACTTCTATTAAATTCGGTGGACAATTCAGCAGGCTTTAGATTTTACAGGGAGATTTAAGATTATTCACTGCTGGAGAAGATAGGGTTTGGGAGATGCTGCTAGTGTTCTGATATAGAAACCAATTTGGATAAAGAAAATCTATCATGCTATTAATTGTTCCTTGTTGGCAATAAAACAGAGTGCTGAAGTTATAAAGCTATTTTGTATATAAATTCATGTAACCAAAATTCAAATGGGCACTCAATGAGCTTAGCACAGTACTCCAGCACTTAGCACAGTGCCTGGCACATAGTAGGTGCTTGATAAATGTGTATTGACTGATTCAGGGCAGCAAGACATTCCCTTTTATTCCTCCCTAGTTGATCCTCTATGTGAATCCCTACAGAAGCTATTCCAAATCTTCTCTTCTCTCTTCAAACTTCCTACCCTTTTCTTTCCCCTGAAATGATCTCAGCTGAGTAGCTCATCTTTTATTTTACTGGGAAAATGGAGGCTCTTTTCTTTGAGCTCCCTTCTCTTCCTTTCTCTTTGTGTCAATCATCCTTAACATCTTTTCCTTTTCTCTCTCCCTTTCCTCTAGTCTCTGATAATGAGATGGCCTTTCTCCTTATCAAGGCAAAGCACTCTACATATGCCATCAGTGAGTGACCTCCTCTCTTCACTTGTAAACTAACTCTTCAATCATGCCTTCTCTGTATCAAAGCTTCAACATCTCCCTATTTATTGTTTCTTTCCTTATTGCCTTCACTTATGGCCAAGTCTCCCCCATCCTTAAAAACAAGAGACCTTCACTAGACCTGTCCATCTCCTCAAGATATGAGCCTATATCTCTCCCCACTTTCTCAGCCAACCTGTTTATACTCATTAATTCTACTTCTCCTTTCACTCACTTGTCAACCTTTTGCAATCTGGCTTCTGACCTCAGTGCTCATCTGAAACCGTTTTTTCAACGTTTTCAATGATCTCTTAATTGACAAATTGGCTTTTCTCACTTCTCATCTTTCTCTACCTCTTTGATGTATGTGACAATTTTGACTACTCTCTCCTCCTAAACACTCTCTCCTCTCAGGGTTTTTGTGACATTTCTCTCTCCTGAAGAAAGACTACCTGACTACTCCTTTTCAGTCTCATTTACCGGCTCATCATCCACCATCACACTCCTTAAATGGTTATTTCCAAAAGTTCCTTCCTAGGCTTTCTTTCCTCTCCTCTCCTCTGTTCTCCACTTCTTCCTTCTCCCTTCTCTCTCTTTCTCTGTCTCTCTGTCTGTCTCTCTCTCTGTCTCTCAGTCTCTCTCTTTGTCTTTGTCTCTCTGTCTCTCTGTGTCTTTGTCTCTGTCTCTGTCTGTCTGTCCATCTGTCTCTCTGTCTGTCTGTCTGTCTCTCTCTGTCTCTGTCTCTCTCCCTCCCTCCTCATCAGATCCCGTGGTCTTATCATCTCTATGCAGATAACTCATTTATCCAGTCCCAGTATCTCCCCTGAGACCAACAACTAATTTCCTATTGAAAATTTCAAATGGGATGAACTCCAGACATCTAAATTCAACATATCCACATTGAATTCATTGTCTTTCCTCCCAAACTCACCCCTCTTCCAAACTTTCCTATTTCTGTCAAAGACATTGCCATTCTTCCAGTCTTCCAGGTATTATTCTTGATTCCTCACCTCATAAATCTGATCAGTTGCCAAATCTTGTCTTCTTGACTACCATAACTGGTCTCGTATCCCACCCTTTTTCTCTTCTCACCTAGTCATCACCTTAGGTGAAGTCTTTATTACTTCTCTCCTAAATTACTGAAATGGTCCCTTAATCAATTGATCTCCCTGCCTTCAATCTCTTCTCACTCCAATCTATCCTCCATACATCTACCGAAATGATTTTCCTTGAGCACAGATCTGACCATGTCTCTCCCTTACATACTAGACTGCAGTGGTTCTCTCCTTTTCTCTAGCATACACCATCTCCTCTGTTTAGCTTAACCCAGCCCCAACCTATCTTTCCACTATGCTTGAAAACTTAATTATATATTACCCCACTTCCATCTGTATTGTAAAATCCATCCAAATTGGCCTCAACCAGAGTACTTCATTTCCCATTCTCATGCATTTTCACTGGTAAATATAAAATTCTGCCTGAAAAAAAAATGAATGGAATTTTCTGCCTACTTATATCCATGTCACCTGCAATGTGAAGCCTTTTCTGATACTCCCCTCCATATTGCTATTGTCTTCTCTCCCTAACTACCTTGTACTTAACAATCTTGCATTTATTTATATTTTTCTGTTTATATGTACTATGAACACACATATATGTACTAGTTGTCTCAATCATTAGAATGTAAGCTCTTGACAATGGAGATTTTTTCATTCTTTGTATCCCAGTATATAGTGGAGTGCCTGGCACATAGCATCTACATAATAAATGGCCTCCAATGATATATTCACAGAAAGAGAGAATCTTAAGCCTGAAAGGGACCTTATAGGGGTATAAGAAATGGAGAATATGAGGGATAGAGAAAAATATGGAAAGACTAGCATGAACTGATGCAAAGTGAGAACCAGGAGAACAATTTACACAATGAGCACAACAATATTTAGAGGGGAAACAGCTCTGATCATGATTTTATAAAATTGAGGATGAAGCATGCCTCCCATGCCTTGGTAGAAAGTTGATGAACTAGAGGTGACGACGATGATGACGATGATGACGATGATGATGATGATAGGTAACATTTATACAGCACTTATTATGTGCCAGGTACAACACTAGACATGCATTTTTAGACATAGCCAATGCATTGATTTTATTTGTCCAGACCATAGCCATTTTTGTAATGGAAGCCTTCGATTTGCAGGAGTGAGGGATGGGGAGAAGGTGGGGAGATATAGAAAAAAGGCCCTTAGATATTCAGTAAATATTTATCAATCACCTCATGTGTAAGAAATTGTAGAAGATGCTATGTGAGGTACAAATGTGGATAAGCCTGTCATTCTCTTATACTCTTTTAGGAGAATAAGATAAATCTATAAATAATCATTGTACAAAGCAGAAAAGGAAATTTGCTCTAAGAGAAGGAAAAACAAAAAGTTGCAGGACCTCAAGGGAGGAAGAGCACATCTGACTTGGTAACCAGAGAAAGCCTCATGGAGGAGCTGACATTTTATTTAGGCTTTGAGTAATGAGAACAATTTTGAAAACCTGCATGGTGGGGATAAGGTACCCTCAGCTGGTTAAGTGACCATGGAATGGCCCTTATTCAAGGTTTCTAATCTTGCGTTCTTTTTAGAAAACATAGCTGCCACCTAAATCTTCAGGCATCTATTTTGTAATGTTTTGAAACTTTCTAGTCTGTGTTACTCCATGCATAGAAGGAACCAGGTACCAGACAATCAGAGATACATTTCATTTTTGATATGTGTATACTTGCTATTTTCCTCTTTCTGTATCATACTGATTTCTCTTGGAATAGAGATTGGATCTAAAATGTGGCTTCTTAACCTGACAGATAAGAAATTGGATAATTAATTCTAATACTCAATTTTAAAAAAATCCACCAACAGCCCTTTCTTTCAATCCTGAACCTCAGAGGGGAAGTACTACAGAGACCAATAGAGCAATTTATTCAGTGGCCCATAAGACAATAACTGGTTTATTTTGAGAGGAGAATGAAGAAGCAGGAGCCTAGACATAACTCGACCTAGAAAAAAACCCTGGAAATTCACAGTCTCAAGTTTTAGACTTGGAAATGATATTAGAAATTACCTAATTGAGAAATTGCCTAGTCCGACACCCTCATTTCAGGGATGAGAAAACAGATACACAGAGAAGTGGTACAAAATCACACAGTAGCAAATTTTGTAATTTATATTTATTTAGCATCTTACGATTTACAAAGTACTTTGCCCTAAACAACCCTGTGAGATAGATTATTGCAGGTATATATAATTTTCTCTGTACTTCATTTTCCTTATCTGTAAAATAATCATTCAACAAACATTTATTAAGCACTTATAAGTTCTCAGGTTACAAAGATAGACCCAAAAAAGTCCCTACCCTCAAGGGGCTTACATACTAATGGGGGATACAACATAGAAATAACTATGTGCACACGATATATATGCAAGTCAAAGTGGGGATAGTTTCAGAGGGGAGACATTAAGATTAATGAGGACTGGGAAAGGCTTCTTGCAGAAAATGATCTTTTAGCTGAGACTTGAAGGAAGCCAGGGAAATTGGAAGCAGGGTTGAGGAGATAGAGCCTTCCAGACATGGGGGACAGACAGTGAAAATACATAGCCTCAGAGGATCTCTTATGCAAGCAACAGCAAGATGGCTAGTATTATTGGGTTGCAGAATACATAGAGGGGCATTAAGCGTAATAAGACTGGAAAGGTAGGGAGAGGTTAAGTTGAAAGGGCTTTAAAAGACAAACAGAGGATTTTATATTTGATTCTGGTGGTAAGAGGGAGCCATTGGAGTTTACGTAGGGCAAATAATGCCTGCACTACTAACCTCACAAAACTGATGACAGGATTAAATTCCAATTAAATTTCAATGAGTATAGCACTTTTAGCATCACTCAAAACTGAATGTATGTGTAAACCATTAATAATCTTATGGTAGGAAGAGAAATATGAGAAGGCAGATCATTCAGAAGCAACTAGATGGTGCGATAGAGTGCTGGGCTTGGAGTTAGGAAAACTCATCTTCATGAGCTCAGATTTGGGCTCAGGTGCTTACTAGCTGTATGACCCTGGGTAAGTCACTTAACCCTATTAACCTCAGTTTCTTCATCTGTAATCTATTTGCTTACCTGGAGAAGGAAATGGAAAATCATTACAGTATCTTTGGGAAGAAAACCCCAAATGGGGTCATAAGGAGCTGGATATGACTGAACAACAAAATAATTTTGAGGGCTAGTTTACTGTAGAAACATAGCATGATATAATGGTAACTCTAGGGCATCTTTAGACAGCAAATGTGTCCTTTAAGTGTATCCGCCAAGTACAACCATCATCCCTGCCTTTTAGTCAAAAGATGAGACTAGATTTGACAGAGAAGGTGCCTTTTCACTTTATGCAGTGCAAATGAAGACTTGTCTTGGTAGTAAGGGGAAAAAACTGTAAAAAGAGAGCATCTGGTCCTTATGGCCTAAGGTAGTCTTCAACACATGACCTGCCAGAAAGAGGCAGCAAGTCTGTCCCTCACCTTGAATTTTGAGCTTTAGGTCAAGGGCAATTCAAAGGAGAAAAAAAATACCATTTGCCATCAACACAGATATGCAAACACAAACAAAATACATAATATCTGAAAGTAAAAATGATGCAAGTCCAGACTTACAAGCTTCACAAAAGCTACTTTTGTAAGGTAAATAAGTAACTAGGAATGGTTGTGCCTAGGACGCCTAAGAAAAATTGCCTGTGTGTGCACTCATTTGCACATTTCTATATATTAGTCCAGGGCTCGTTCATGCACACTATGGACATTCAGTTTGTTGATGTAATCGCACCAGAAGAAGAAACAGCCTGTTCCTCAGACATGAACAACTCAGTGAGGTGCAGGTAATTAGTTCATAGTGTTTTGCTGAGCCTTTCTAGACTAGAAACTGCTCCCGGGGGGAAATTACACATAGGCACAAGTTGCCCTTAACAGTACCAGAAAGCCAGTCTGTTCAGTTGTGCTCGAGTCTTTTTTCTCAAAATCCAAGGGGAATGAGGATGACAGAGACAGACAGAGACAGAGAAAAAGAGAGAAACAAACCTGGTCCCACAAAAACTTATCTCATTCAGCTAATCATCAGGCATTTCCTGTGTCTTATCAGCAAGGTACTCTTAAGCATGCCTGTCCTTGATGGGGAGGCACACCAGGATGCCTCCAAACAAAGGATCCATGGGAGGAACTTAGAGAATTAATCAGAAACTCTCTTTCACATACCTTTTCTCCCTCCCCTTTACAAATACTGAGAATGATGGAAAAATACAGGCACCAATAAAACTTGAAAGAAATAAACAAATAAATCTTAGATTTTTTTTCACAGGAACTGTTATTAAGCAATTAAGTGCTTTAATTGATGAGTGCTAGAATTGGGAAGCATGAATTTGAATCCTGCCTAAGATTTTAAGTAGCTATGTTGCTACCTCTCTCAGTATCACCTGTAAAATGATTCTTATAATAGCACCTACCTCATAGGGTTTTTCATGAGGATCAAACATAATAATATATAGTAAGCACCTTGCAAACCTTAAAGGACTATATAGATGCTAAATATTGTTATTATTAAACCAAGTTGGAGAGACTGGGTTAAAAAACCCTCTTACTCACTCCTACTCATACCTGTAGAAAAACAAACATGGACTAAAATCCAGGGGGTGGAGGGGTGGTAGTGTTATAAATTAAAACTTTTTATAAACCTCCATATGGATATTATAATAGTCCCTCAGTTTCACTGTCTCAAGATCCTAGGGTAGCTATGATTAAGCAACCTGGCTACCTCAGGGTTTGTGTGAACTAGACATCTAGAAGGAACATAATTAGTATTTGCTTACCAATAAAACTTTAATTGGTTATTTATAAAATAATAACCTTAAGCCGTAAACGAAATTAAAAACTATTGAGCAGAATCAATCACGAAATAACATTAAAGCTATCATCCAATAACAGTTTTACTTTCTATTTTAAATTAGTTTCTTAAAGATATACTTCTTTGAAAACCATAGCCACAGGAACAAGGGTCATTCAGTCACAGACAGGCTTCTAAAAGGATCAGTTATGCTCTAGGCTGCTGTTTTCTCTTCAACCTAGTTATGGAGCTAATCACTTAGAAGGGCTAGAGATGCTCCTTTTGGTTACAATCAGCCTCTAGCCCAGAGTTCCCCCAGGCTCTGTGTGACAGGACTATAATTTTCCTCATAGACCTTCTTTTCAAACTACCATTTCAGTCAACAGTCTTTCTCAGAAGGGTTCTTCTTGGCCACACGGAAGGGCCTAATTATAAACTCCCAAACATTTTCTAAATGACATAAAATCTTAGAACTGGAAAAGACATTAGAGATTATCTAGTTTAACCTTCCCCTATCCCCCACCCATTGGAGACAGATGTAGAAACTGAGTCCCCGAGATGTAAAGTGTCTTGCCCAAGGTATCAGAATCAGTTTATGTTAGAACACAGGCCTGTCTCCCAACTTTCAGACTAGTGTTCTATCCACTAAATCATGTTAGCTGCATCTATATACATTAATAGAATTTATTTCTCTTTGAATCTCAGTTCTCATGGTGTTAGTGAGTCTTTCAGTCACGTATGATTCTATGTGACCCCATGGACAATATCCACGGGGTTTTCTTGGCAACAATATTGGAGTGGTTTGCTATTTTCTTTTCCAGTTTGTCCCTATTTTACATATAAGGAACTGAGGCAAATAGGGGTTAAGTGACTTGCCCAGGGTCATACAGATAGTGTGTGTCTGAGGCCACGTTTGAACTCAGATAGATCTTCCTGACTTCAGGTCCTGTGATCTATCCACTGCAATACCTAGCTGCCCCCTCTCATGGTGTGAGGAACTGTTAGTATGAAAATTCCCTCGATTAATACAGATTGACAACTCATGGAAGTGAGTCAGCCAATGAGCATTGATTACTGCCTACTATGTGACAAACACTGTACAAGCACTGGGGAAGAAAAGAAAGGTATAAGACAGTTTCCTCCTCTCAAGGAGCTCACAGTCTAATGGGGGAGGGAAAAAACCAATTATGTACTAATGAGTTTTGTACAGGATAAACTGGAAATAATCAAGAGGAGGAAGGTACTAGCATTAAGGGGGATCAAGAAAGACATCTTGTAAGAAGATGAGGTATTAGCTGGGACTTGAAGGAAGCCAGGGAAGCCAGGAGACAAAGTTGAGAAGAGAGAGCATTCCAGCCATGGAGAACAGCCAACAAAAGCCAATCTTTTATAAACATAGATGTGGATATTACCATAGTCCCCTATTGCCTAACTGGGGATTCAGAGCAAATGTGACATAATTCCTAACTTTTCATGTGAAATAAAATCCTTAAAGCCCCAGAGAGATCCATACTGATTTTAGAGATCATTATATTGGCCTGGGTTGAAAATGAATTAATTATTGTAACAAGATGCTGTACAAATTAAATAAGATTCACCCCAAACTGAGGTTTGAAGTCATCATTATTTAAGACCCAGTTCAAATTTCAAATCCTCCATATTTTTAAGAATTTCATTGGTTTATGGTCTTGGGTTTGCTCTAATTCATGCCAGTCTTATCTCCCAAATATGACTACAAGGTACTTCAAAGCAAAGACCCTGCCATATGCTTCTTTGCATCCCCCAAAGGGCCAGCGCAGCGATATGTACACACTGGAGTTTCCTTGAAATGTGACCCTCGATTTATATATGAAGCACATTTCCTCCATAGTGTTTTCATGGTTTGTCCTACAACATCCCTTGTGGCATGATGAGTGTTAAGGGGCTAATGCTATCATCCTTTGCTGCATGAGGCAATCAAAACATACTAAAAAGGAGTTTACTGATTTGCTTAGGGGTAGAGGTTGGGTTAGCACATGGCTTTTCTGACTCACAGACCAGTACTGTCTCAAAGTTGCTTCCTGTGCTGGATCACAGCCCTCATGAGACCTAAACCCACCTGTCCTCTAAATTTCCTTATTTCTGTTGGTACTTTCATCCTCCCAGCTGCCCAGGCTCCAAAGCCCAGAGTCATCTTTAACTCTTCCCTGACTCTGATGCCCAACATCAACTCAGTTCTCAAGTACATTATTCAGCTTTCATAATAGCCCTTAAATTTTTCACACTCAGTTTTCCAACAACATAGTATAGGACCTTTCCCCTTCCTTCCTAGACTATTGCAATAGCCTAACTAATTAGCCTCCTTCATTTCTTCCTTCTTCAGTCACCCTCCAACTGCTATCTGTCATCTGTGTGCATTTTATAGACCATCTCTATGCCTGAATGCACTCTTTCCTCCTCTCCTCCTATTAAAATATTTCTCATCCATCAATTCTCAGTTCACATACCAGCTCCTCTGTAAATCTCCCCCTGATCTCACTAACTGGAAATATTCTTTCTCTCCTCAATTTTTCCCAGAGCATTTTGTCTTTACCATGCAGCAGACAATTAATACATGCTTATTATTTTGAGTTGATATTTGCAGGTATGTCTGTAAATTCTTGACAAAGATCAATTTACAAACAAGAGCTGTCTGATACTATGTTCAATACATATGATTTATTTAGTCTCCAAAACACACACAGTAGATCGGTGAAGCCAACACAAAATAATTAGGTAATATAAACGATTAAGATTTTTCTTTTCTAACACAGGGGCTACAGAGTTAATCTCCTAACATTAGATCTCCTTCTTTGTCCTATTTACTCATACAATTGTTCATTCCTGCACAGGTCTGATTAACTGATACAAAATACCTAGAGGGGATAATGAGTTTTATCAACTGGAACATAGGATCATACATCATAAGTTGTAGAGTTAAAAGGCACTTCAGAAGTTACCTTGTTTACCACACCTCCTCTCCCACCTAATTTTACAGATGAAGAAACTGAGGAAGGTTAAGTGATTTGCCCCAAGTCATCTGGGACCTAAAATCAGCACCTCCTCCCCCCTCCTCTTTTTAAAGCCAGGACTTCTAAAGAGTTTGTTTTATTTATATGTGTTTATGCATTTCTATATATTTGTGTAGAATACACTGAGATGTACATCATTTGCAAATGATGACCAAGCCAAAAGGAATCTTCAGGCTTTAATCAATAATGATTTATTACAGCTGGATTCTTATTCATTTAGTTAACTGATCCAGACCTGGATTCTGTTGATATGCCTTCCAGCATGGAAACTTCCTCTTCAAGAGCTGCCTAGAAGCATTTTGAGGTTACGTGGCTTTCTCAGGGTTATATATGTAATACGTGTCAGAGGAAGACCATGAACCCAAATCTTTTCAATTCTAAGGCTAGCTCTCTGTCACACACACACACACACACATGCATACACACATACATCTCTACATAGACATGACCAGCAATTTTCCTCCCCTCCCTCCAATTTTAACTAGGGAATAGTCTTCTGATGAATATTTAGATAACTATTCTTCCTCCTTGTAACAAGTATGCCAATTTCAGAAATTGCTTACAAAATAATACTGGCATGACCCATACTGTAAAGATCTAATATAAATATCCTATAGGTCTGAAAGATCTTTTGGAGGAGGAGGAGTAGGTCACTTGTTCACATATAAGTATAAACAATGAAGCCCATCTGAGCTGTAAATGTAGGTTGCCTGGCAACAGCTTTTAGCGTTGTGTTATATGCTCTGAAAAGAGACTGAGCTGGTACTTTTCTCTTTAAAACAAAAGATTATTAATAACAGCAACAATGTTGGGTATTTATAAGTCTTTTATGTGAGGATCATACAATATTTTGCAGTTCCATACATATTTTGGTGTAAAATGTCACAAGCTTAGCTTACAGATGAAGGAATTTTGGAAGGCAAAGTTCAAATCTCAAGGTCATACAAACATTAGTAGGGGGGGGGTCTAATAGATTACTGGCCTCAAAGCACTCTATTTGTTCATTCATTGATCTAACAAAAATTACCAAGCAATTACTAAGTACTCAGAGTCTAACACTCTGCCTGGTATTTTTTGTTTGGTGTGTATTTTTTGGTGGTGGGGGAAGGTACACAGAAATAAAAGAGATGATAGATCCAATCCAATCCAATCCACCTAACATTTAAGTACCTATGTAATCTGAGGACAGCCTTGCTACACTTACTATAAGCAAAGCACTGTGCTAGGCACTAGGAATAAAAAGATTAATTTTAAAAGTCTGTCCCTTCCCTACAGAATCTCCTAGGAGAACAGAGTTTGTAAACAGTGAAGTTGGTATGTGGTCATTGTACTAGAACGATTGTGGGAGGGGTCTGGAAAAGCTTTCTAAAAGAGGTAGCTTATGAGTGGATCCTTGAAGAAACTAAGGATTCAGAGGAAGAAATGAGGAAGTTGTGCTGTCTGGGAAAAGGAGACAGCCTGTGCAAAAGAGATACAATGCTGTTTTCAGGGAACAACTTGGCTCATTTTTCTGAAACACAGAGTGTGTGAAGAAGAGAAATGTTCTCTCCTGAATATGACTAAGACTGAAAGTGCAGGTTGGAGCCATATTCTGAAGGGTTTTAGCTGTCAAAGGAAGGATTCTGTGTTTTATCCTAGCGGCAATAATTCATTAAGGGTTCTTGAGCTGGGAAGTGATGTGGTCAAACTCCTGATTTAGAAAAAATATTTTTGGCAGCTGTGTACAGAATTGATTGGAGAGGGGAGAAGCTAGAAGTTGGGAACCCAATTAGAAGACTGTTGCAATATATCCAGGCCAGGAGAAATGAGAGCCTAAACCAATATGGTGGCTGTACAAGCTGATAATTACAGACATGTGTGAGATTATAGAGGTTGACTTGACATGACCTGACAACCATTTGCACTCAATTCAATAAGAATGTAGTAAGTGACTACCATGTACCAGGCACTATCCTATGCCCTAGGGCTACAAAGACAAAAAGAGAGCACAATGTGTATATGTTGGGGGGCATATACATATTTGTGTGTACATATCCATAAAACAAATACAAGATAATTTGGAGAGACAGGGAAAGGGAAGTGAGAAGAATCAGCAGTGACTTCAGGTTGCAAACCTGTGTGATGGTGGTGCCACTTAACAGAAACAGAAGTTGGAAGAAGGGTAGGTTTGACGGGGAGAGGGTAAGTTCCATTTGTAGTATGCTGAATTTGCAATTTCTGTAGAACATTTAATTTGATATGTATAATAGTTGTGATGTAGAACTGAAGGTCAGGAAAGAGATTAACACTATATATACAGATCTGGGAGTCATTGGCAAAGAGATGGTCAGCGAACCGCTGGGAGCTGGTGGGATCACAAAGAGAAAAGATATATAGAGAAAAGAGAAGTAGGGGGTAGTGCAAAGCTTGGAAGACAACTATGTTTAGGGAATAGGAGACAGATGAAGATTTATAAAAAGAGACTGAGTAGGAGTGGTCAGAGAGATGGAAGGAAAAGCATGAGTGATCAGTGTCATGAAAACTCTAGGAGAGAGTATCTAGAAGAGAGTCATCAACAGTTTTGAATATTTTGTCAAAAGGTTAAAAAAATGAGAATAGAAAAAAGGCCATCAGAATCAAGTTCCAGAATTTGTATGATATGGTATATGTTAGGACAAACGGACAACAATTACCTAATAATGCCTGTTCTCCATTTTGGAAAGAACAATTTCAAAGTATACTGTCTTTATTCTGCTCCTTCAATGAGGTGAGAGTTGGGGCTAGGGACAGGGAGATATAAGTATATAAGAGCAATTCTCAGGACAAGCAGAAAAAAGATTAAGGACTTTTCTGATAAGCTTTGAAAGCTAGTGTCTTCTCTTCTCTGTCCAGTCTCTCAAAGTAGCCCTACCCTTTTGTCTAGCCACTCTACTCCCACTCCTCAATCATAAGGCAGGAGGGGGTCAGGGCTCAGAATGTCACAAGTTATTCAGGAAGCTAAAGATAGACTAGTATGAGAAGTAACATTAATCCTAGGCCAGGAATTTACTGCTACCTTAAATAACCAAGGCCATGTCCCAATTCCCACCAGTTTCCAAAAGCAAAAACTGATCAGCAGAGGCCCACAAGAGAAAATGAAAGACATGAAAAACAAGATATCTCTTCTGGAGCAGCTATAACACTTGCTAGTGAGAAGCAGGACATGGGCAATACAAAGTACCAAGTAGAAAGGAGATGACCATTAGATGCTATTTGCGGTCAGAGTTCCAGAGTTTCCTTACAAAAGCAAAAAATTAAAACTAAGCATCTAAGAGCTGCATAGTTTAGTATGCCCTCAGCATAGTGCACTGAAGTGTAAGAAGAAAGAGAAGGAAAACTAACATGAATCCTAATCATCACTAAATGAGATGACTTTTCCAGTTCTTAAGGTCCAAGATCAGATATGTAAGTATGTATGTATATGTGTGTATATATGTATGTATATGTGTGTGTGCATGTATAGTCATTATGGTGCCTTGATGGGCAGAACTGTCACCTCATCTAAGCAACCCTTAACAGAAACAACTGATGAAACAACTGATGGCTAATTTTCCAGTTGGAACTTGATATCAAAATGCCAAAAGACTTTGATGTAGCAGAGTATCTGTTCTCAAGTCGCAGCTCCTGGTCACATCAGCACAATGGCCAGCAGTTTGTAATCATCACTGACTTAGAAGCACAAAATCTGGGAGTGGAAAAGGACTTCCAGTGACACCTAATCCAACCCATACCTGTATAGGAATCTCTGGCAAATCATCACTCTGTTATCTTCTACTGAGAGAGAACCAACTACCCATTCCACTCTGGGATATCCTTAACTGTTGGGAAGTTTTCCTTCAATGAAAACTAAATCTGCCTTCCTTGCAAACTTCTACCAATTGCATTATTGTGCTCTCTGAGAAAAAAAGAGCAGATATTACCACATTTCCACATAACTATCTTTTAAATACTTAAACAAGTATTTTCCTTCAGTCTTCTCTTCTCCAAACTCAACATCCCTAGTCCCTTCACTCAGCTCTCATAAGGTACTTATACTGAGACCCCTCCAAAAATTTCAAAGTGATCATCCAACTCCAGCTTGAAGAACTCCAGTGATTAAGTAGCCCTTTCCATTGGTTGTACTTTTGGGGCCATGCAGAGCTATTGTAATCCTTTTTTTCTACTTGAAAGCTCCTTAAATGCTTGAAAATAATACCTGCTTATTTCCAACCTCCCCTTTTCCAGCCTAGCCATCTCCAGTTCCTCCGATAAGTCTTCATATGGCATGGTTTGCAGTCCTCCCCCAATCTTCTTTGTCTTCCTCTAGATCAATTCCATCTTGACAATTAATTTCCCAACATTTAATGTATAAAAAGAGAGAATAATATTCCAAATACCAGGCCAAGGCAGAGTACAGTGGGACTATTGCCACTTTGGTTCTGGACACTATGCTACTTTCAGTGCAGCCAAAAGTAATCTCTGTGGCCATCTAGTTCAATTCACATCTGAAAAAAAATCTTAACATAACACACTGGACAAGGGATAAGCCAGCCATTGCTTGAAGGCCTTCAGCCACTATTTTGCCACACAATCCATTCCACTTTCATAAGTCTAGAAATTAGGAAGTTGTTCCTTGTTCAGTTGTTTTTCAGTCATGTCCAACTCTTCATGACCCCCATTTGGGGCTTTCTTGGCAAAGATACTGGAGTGGTTTGTCATTTTCTTCTCCAGCTCATTTGACAAATGAGGAAACTGAGGTAAACAGGGTTAAGTGACTTGCCCAGGGTCAAGTCTAAATTTATCTCTTCATCTTCTACTCATTTGTCCTAATTCAACCTTTTGGAGCCAAAGAGAACTAGTTTAATCTCTTCCATATTACAGTCTTTCCAGTTCTTAAAGACACCTATCATGTCATCCCCTGAGTCTTATCACATACACACTAAATATCCTTAGTTCTTTCAACTAATTCTCATGTGTGATGAACCAATGGTCTTCATAAGATGTGGAGTCCATAAGTGATACTCCAGTTATAATCTGACCACGTCAGAGTGTGGAGGGACTGTTGCCTCTTAATTTTTGGAAGCCATTTTTCTCTAAAAGCTATCCTTCTCTGACACATGACTGTACTAGCTTTTTTGTCTAGCATGTTGCACTGTTGTCTCATATTGAGCCCACAAGAATTACCAGAATTTTCTCAGAAAAGTTGCTAATCACACCTCCCCCATTTCATAACTATGAAGTTCATTTGTCAAACTTATATAAGACTTGACATTTACCACTATTAAGTTTCACCTTACTAGATTCAGCCTAATTTTCTGACCTGCCAAGATCTTTTTGGATCCTGATTCTGTCATCCAATAGCTTAGCAAACCCTCCAAGTTCAGTGTCATTTACAAACTTAATCAAGATAATAGCTATAGTTTATACAGATTGTCGATAAAAATATCAAACGCAGATTTCCTAGGAAGGAAGGAAGGAAGGAACAAAGGAATGAATGAAAGAAGAAAACTAGCATATATTAAGCACATATGATATGTCAGACACTATACTAAGTGCTTTACAAATATCTCACTTGATCATCACAACAACCCTGGTAGGTAACTATTATTATACGTTTTTCACAATTTAGAAAACTAAGGCAAATAGAAATTAAGTGACTTGCCCAGAGTCACACAGCTGGTAAGTGTCTGAAGTTGTATGTGAACTTAGGTTTTCCTGAACCCAAGACCAGAGGTCTACTGACTGCACCACCTGGAGAGTTGATATTGAACTAGTAATGACTACTTTTGGATCTGACCATTCAACTTATTCTAAATCCATCTAATTGCACCAATTGTATCAAGCCCACATTGTCCCATCTTTTCCACAAGAATAGCATGAAATAAATTTTCAAATGCTTAGCTAAAAATCTGCATAAGCCATATGTATGATATTCCCCTTATCTACCAGTTTAGTAACCTCATCCAAAAGGAAATAAAACTAGCCTGGTATGATATGTTCTTAATGAAACCGTGCTGGTTCTTTGTAATCCCTGGTTCCTTTATTAGATGCTCACTAATCATCTCTTTACTGACATGTTCTAGAATCTTACTAGGCATTGAAGTTAATCTCACTGATCTATAGTTTGAAGATTCTATCTTCTTTTTGTCTTTTGATATCTTGTCCATTTGCCCTTTTCTGTTGCAGAGAAGCACAATGGTATATGGCCAAAGAGCTGAGAGATAGGTACAATTATTATCCCTGGAAACTGAGGCAAACAGAGGTTCAATGACTTGCCCAGTGTCATACAGATAGTAAGTATCTAAAGCTCAATTTGAATTTAGGCCTTCCTGACTCTAGGCCCAACTCTCTATTCACTGGGCCACCTCTGCTTTACATCTCTCTCCTCCAATCCATCCTCCACTCTATTTTCAAAGTGATCTTCCTAAAGTATAATCTGACCATGTCACCTCTTTATGCAATAAACTCCAGTGGCTTCCTCTTACGTCCAGGATCAAATATAAAATCCTATCTTCTTTTAAAGCTTTCATAATCTGGCCCCTTGGGAGGCAGCTAGGTGGCACAGTGGATAGAGCCCTGGGCTTGGCACCAGGAAGACTTATCTTCCTGAGTTCATATCTAGCCTCAGACACTTATCAGCTCTGTGACCCTGAGAAAGTCACTTAACTCTGTCTGTCTCAATTTCCTTATCCATAAAATGAGCTGAGGAAGGAAATGGCAAACCATTTCAGTGTCTTTGCCAAGAAAATCCCAAATGGGGTCACAAAGAGTCACACACAAAGGAACAACAACAATCTGGCCCTTTGCTACCTTTTTAGTTTTTTTTACTACTTACTTCCTTCTACTTTCTCTGTGATCCAGGGACACCTCCTTGCTGTTCCTCCTACATAACACTCTCTCTGACTCCATGAATTTTCACTGGCTGTCACCCTTGTATGCTGTGTTCTCTTTACTCTTACCCACAGATTTTTCTGGCTTTCTTCAAGTTTCAGCTAAAGTCTCACCTTCTGCAGGAAGCCTTTCCCAATCCCTCTTAATTCTAGTGCCTTCCCTCTGTTGATTATTTCCAGGTTATCCTGTATATATTGTTTATACACTACATGTTGTTTCCTCCATTAGAATGTGAGCTCTTTGAGAGTGGAGATTTGTTTTTTGCCTTTTTTCGTATCCCCAAAACTTAACACAATGTCTGGTGTGTTGTAAAAGATTAATAAATGTTACTTGGCTGACATCACTAGTCAATGTTCCAGCATAGTCAGATCCCATGGGAAGCTAGTTTCTTTGCTTTATGTTGTTATAAGATATAAGGTAGCCGAAGAAGGACTTAATAAATGCTTGCCGAATTGAATCATATTTTATTTTAATTGAATCATATTTGGAACCTTGCATTTTAAATAAATTAATGATAAAGTGAAAAGAAAATAGGAATATCTACAAAATAACTAACAGACCCATGAAGGAAAGCAAAGACTCATTAAGAAAGTCTTGGTTTTCACATGGTGGTTTCCACAAATACAAGCCTAATTTCTGTGCTCCACTCATCATTCATTTATCCATCATCTCTAAATGCCAGTATGTTAATAAAACCAACTGCTAAGCTATATTCTCCAAGACCACAACAATGTTCCCTATTCTATGTCTGTTATTTTTGCTTGTTGTTGAACAGACGGGTGGGATATGACTTGTCACTGTAAGTGTTAGCAAAAAGGAAAGTCAAGTGCCAGGGATGTTACAAGCCCACCAAGTGTCCGTCGGTTAATAGCTCTCGTCTGTGTCAAGGTGACACTGGCAATGATCTGTGCACTGTTGTGCAAAATAACAGATTAGATAAGCCCGCTGAAGCACATGCCTCTTGTATGCCCTGCTTCCAGCCCCTGTAGAGAAGAGTCCCTGTACACAGATGCAAAGACCATTCATTCTAATAGAAATGGAACTCTATTGCCACTGGGAAACAAATCTTCAGGTGACCCCACCAGAAGGTAATTGAGATCATTCTTTATCATTGGAGATGGGGATTGCTACTGCCCAATGTCATCATGTCTATTAATCAGTGAATGCAAGTCAGATTCAGTTCATCCAGCCCCATGAAACTTTCCAAATGCTTTAGCGGTACAGGTGCATCTCACTTTAAGAAAACTGTCTCCCAAAGAGATAAATTAGGCAGTGATTATCCATATTACATAATGAATCTTTACCAAAAGATTCACTGAAAGGTTACTTTAAATAGCAGTGTTCTCTCTGACATTTAAAACAGTATTTGATTTACATATAACCACACCTTTACTCAACAAACATCTATTAAGTGCCTACTACTATGCTGAGTGCTGGAGGGAATATGAAGATAAACAAGAAATGACTATCGACCTCTAGAACTTTATAATCTGGTGGGGGAGCTTGTTGTCCAGTTGTTTTCGGTTGTATCCAACTCCTTGTGACTCCATTTAGAGTTTTCTTGACAAAAATACTAGAGTGATTTGTCATTTCCTTCTCCAGCTCATTTTATAGAGGACGACCTGAAGCAAACAGAGTTAAGTGATTTGCCCAGAGAAAGCATTATTTATTTCTCTTCCAGTTCAATTCAACTCAACTCAAGAAGCATTTATTGAGTGATTACTGTATACAAGATGAGGCAGAGTTGTGTAGGGAGTAGAATACTCATCTTGAAGTCAGGAAGACATTGATTCAAGTCCCAAACCCATAGGCTAAGTTGATTAACCTCACAACGCAATGATCATCATGGATTCCAGAGGAACAATGATGAAGCGTGCTATCTACCTGCTGAAAAAAGGGATTCAGGGTGCAGAATGAGACTTTTTTAACACAGCCAATGGAATTTGGTTTTTTGATTATGTATTTTTTACAAAGAATTTGTTTTTCTTCTTTTTCCCAATCAATTGGAGAGGGAGGAAGGGAGAAAAAAAATCTATTTTAAAAGTAAAATTTAAATTCTAAAAGCAACTCTTTAAGGTTATACATTGCAGAAGAGGTTCCAACTTAGATTGAAGGAGTTCCCTTACTTGAGAGGTCTTTATATCAATAAAATCACAGGTCCAGTTTCTAGCTTATGTACAAGGTACTGTGGATCTAAATAACAAACTGAATCAGCCCCTGCTCTCTAGAGATCACATGTCATAATCTTTCCTCATTCTTACCCTTTAAAAAGACATTCTTACCCTAAAAAAAAGACTATCATAAAAAGTTAGTCTTTCTGAAAGCTTTAAATCTTGAATATTATCAAATGAATAATATGAGAAATATTTGGATATCAGAGGACTCATCTTCCTTTAGTCTCCCTCTCTTTGAAAAAATATAGCAAAAAGTAAACTATAGCAGTTATAAATTATATCAATTAAATTATAAATCAATAATTACAAATATTTATTGCCCACCAATGATATGAAGAATATAGCCTTCATTGTCTGTGGAGTTCCCAGTCACTGAGTACATGTTTTTTCATATACATTTCTTTTGGCAAAATATTTCCTCACTAGGAATTTGTATCTTGGACAAGTTCCCATGCCTTTTTTTTTCTTTTCAATGATAAGAAATAAAGCTGGGGGAACAATAGACTTCAGTAGAATATCTAGGGATATTTGTGTGGTAGAAGCAGTTTCAGGGGGCAACATGCCCCAATGTTTCTAATACAAGTCATTTATCCTCTTAGTCCCGGTTCAGAGTAAATATAAATACCAATAGCAAGAGGCCATTTCATCAAACGAACACCATGGCAAATAACTTACAGCCCACTCCCAGAGAAATGGATTTAAAACTAGCCTTTTATAAAGCAATCTCTTAAGATTCAGTTAATACACTAAAAAGAAGTACTAGTTATAGCTTACTTATCACGATCAGTGATGGTCTGGACCACAAGACAGTGACAAAACATGGAAGTCAAAGGTGACCAAGGGGGAATTTAGTCTTTGTTTATTCATTCAGCAGACTTTGCCAGAGCCTGAATGCCTTGCATTGGATTTCTTATCAGGAAGTCTTAACAATCACACCTTAGCAGAACACAAGAAAGAGCAATGTCACCTTAAAGGACAGTACTTTATTTTACCCTATAAACATGAGAATTAACTCAAATTATATGGAGTTTCAGGTAGAATTTTTTAAAAATTTAATGGAAAATTTATTTAAACACCATTATTCTGGCTAGCTGAACTTTCCTAATCTATCACTATTCCAAGGCTATCTACTCTTCTCCTCTTCTCATACACTCATCACTTTATCAAATGCTTTTGCTGACAGTATAGTGAAAAGCTCTGTATTCCCTGTTAGCATGTTTTAATAGATTTTTGGTCTCTCCTGAAGTCTTTTGTTGGTTATTATTGTTGTTGGTTTTTCCTGTCATTTTCACTGTTGTTTTGCCTTGAATTTCTCCAATGAGTGTTTTTCCCTTTGCTGAAGTAAATGAATCACTAATATTAATCACTCCCTTCTCCTTCTCAATAATCATTTATCTAGTTCAGGAGTTCTTAAAACTAACCTAGTTTGCATAGACTCTTTGTATTTCCAAGACTCAATAAATTTGAATAGGAAACATTATGTTTATTTCAATATCATTATTTTCCTTTCTATCGATTTTATGCATTTAAAAACTGAGAAGGAGTCGATAAGCTTCACCAGATTGTCAAAGGGGTCCATGGCAAACACAAAAAAAAGATTGAGAATCTCCAATCTAGCTCCTGGGAAATTCAGAGATGTGAGACATAGTCCCTACCCTTGAGGACTTTGTAATAAAGTATAACACTTATACAAGAAAGAATGCCCAGTAATACCAATGAGTAGCATAGACAGTATATGTCCAGAAAGAGCCAGATTCCTGTGAGAGAGGATGATCAGAAATTATTTCACAGAGGAGGTACAATTTAAAACTAAACTTTGAAGGCTTTCAAGATTTTGAATTTAGAAAAATAGATCAGATGAGAGAGAGAATTCCAGGCAAAGATGTAAATTTAGGAATACCATGGCACTGGGAGCAGCTAGTTGAGGAGGAAAACAATGAACAATAGATTATGGATGGATCATGTAGAGAAATAGAAGATGACAATGTTGGGTAAGGCAGGTTGGGACAAATTGTTAAAGCTCTTAAGTACCGTCCTAGATGACAAATCTGGGCTTTATCTTTATCAGTGAGGAATCAAACATATATCAATAAAATGGAAATCCTGAGCATAATCTGGGTTAGGAGAACATAAGGACTTGAAAAGGCAATGATGCAGATAAAACACTGCAAAAACAATAAACTATGTTATAAATATATGTTGTTAATGATTGCTATCATTATGTAACGGGTCATTCTTTTCATTTGAAGGATTCATTGACTATTTCAGAAACAGGTTTGTTTATTATATAAAAAAAGGCAGAAAAAATCTTAATTTCTCTATAAATCACAAGGGTTTACTTGACATAAGAATTAATAACCACTTTTAAGACAGCCTACTTAAAAAACCCCTCAATTCAATAGTTATCATATTGGTAAAAGTTTAGCATTACCCAATGTTAGAAAAAATTCAGTGAAACTATCCCTTTGGTTTTTAAAAATGTTTACCTGCATACCTATAATATGGCAGCATAAATTTAGGGGAATGATGTATCACTACATAGGAAGCCATTGACAATACTGACTCTTCATGTAATGGATGCACCTGGAAAGTCAATGACAGATGGATGAATATCAAAAACTGCTCCAAAACAAATTAATAATTTTGCCTGATGCTTTTTATTTTATTATTTATTTTAAAACCAAATATCATTTATCACACTTCTTAAATGTCTGCTTGTCACTGTGCATTAATGTTCTCTCTAATGTGGGGCAAGAAAAGCCAATTATTCTGTGACCACATTCCTGAACTTCAGAAAGATTTCTCCCATGTCCAAGGTGATTTCATGCTTAATTGACTTTTCAAAATCCCTAATCCAAGACTGATCAGTCACTGCTATGCTGGCCCTTCTGATATCACCAAGAACTAATGTTGAAATGCGGTCAACCTATTTTAAAAAATCACTGGACTGATGAATAAAGGAAAATGGAACAGTGGGGTAAAGCTAGACCACTTAGCAGCTTACACATTGAGTCAATTCATAATTATGTATATTAGACAAGGGGAATGTTGTATGTGTGTGTGTGTGTGTGTATATATATATACACACATATATATGCATATATGTATATACACACACAGACACAGACACAGACATAGACACAGACACAGACACACACACACACACACACACACACAAAATCCACCATCCTGGAATTATTGCTTATTTTTGATTGACTTTCCATTTCAGTCAGAAAGACACTTAAGGGATTCTACTGAATCAGACTTTTTTTGGTTCAAATCTTTTTACAAAAAGGCAGTCTCTACAAATCAGTCTGATTGGCCATGCAGTTTGGGTTGTGCAGTTTTTTTTTTTAATCCCGTATCTGTGGTTATATTTGTGTATTTCCAGTGTGGAAATTTTCTCTACTGATGCAGATCAGCAACTATCGTGCAACTTCTGGTCTTGGGGAGCTGCCTGGGACACCGAGAAGCTGATTGAGTCGCCTAGGGTTATGTAGCCAGGATTGTATCAGACATAGGTCCTGAACCCAAATATCCCTGACTCTCTATTAACTCTGCCAAGGGTGGAAAAACACATGGTTTAACTACTTTTTTGACATAAACGATCTCATACATTTACTCTCTGGGTCTGCAACTCCCCTCTTGTCATCAATAGTTTAGGTCCTAGATAGGCAAACTGGCACTGCCCAAACTACCACACAGGGTGAACTAAGCTTGTTACTCACTAATGAACAAAAGAGATATTCACATATTTTAGATAATATTATAAATCACATTATATTGTTTAATAAAACATAATTTTTTCACTTTCCTGTATGGCTAAATCTAATAAGGTGAAACAATTTCAAAAATAGCTTAAAAATTCAATTTTGTTGGCATAAAATTAGGGAATTATGGATAGAGAGCATTTTTTCTGAATAAGATCTGATGGTTTTAGTAACGGGTGTGCTTAGTCAGCTTGTGCTGGCTCATGAGAGTTGACTGTTAAATTTTCATTACAAGCATTTATACCTTGGAAATCGGTAAATGAATTATCATTTTGTTGAATGTCTCAATTAGGAAAGTTATGGAGAAAATATTAATGCAAATTAAATATAAAAGTGGGCTGTGCATACATTTTTTTTCAGAGAGCCAGTTGTTAAGCATTTACCAGCACACCCCTAGTTTTAGTTTATTATAGTGTATGGAGTCAACTTAATTAGACTTCAAGATTTTGGTACCTTGATAAGTCTGTGCTCTCAATGATATGAGTGCTCCCTATATTACTATAGATCACAAAATATCCATGGTTCTCATCCTGGGTTACTCTTATCTATGCCTTCTTGAAAATCCTTCACAAAGAGTTCTTCTAAATCCTGGTAGCCTTTATCTAGATCTCCTCATATCCTAGTGGCCTTCATCTATATCTCTTCATATTTCTTTGGTACAAATGGAAGTCATGCACCATTCATCAGCTTTCCTTCACTTTTGTTATAAGATCAGCTCACCTTCCTGTCAAATCATAAATTTATTTGATAATAGCTTTTTATGTCAAATCGCTTGCAGTTGTTAATTGGTAATCTGTTGTAGCCTACTCATTCTCATTGTGTGCCTTTCCATCATGGTTGGGGTGACTAAAAATTTAATTTTTCCAGATACTGTGGTATTCTAGGCTTCATTGGAACAATATTGGTTTGTTTTTCTTTTAAATAGCATCATGCACAGCAGAGAATAAAAGAAAACTCACAAGGAAGCAAAGAAAATCTGGGCAGCTTTGAAAACATTGTGTAATGTTTATTATATAGGTTTTCTTAAAATGGAAATTTATTGTTGTATAATAAATCCTCTCATGTTCTGCTGTGCACATGGCAATGTTTATTTTTCTTTTCTTATTTTGTTTTTAAGTTTAAAATGAATTTTAAAATTTACAAAAAAGAAAAAATTAGGATCATTAAAAGCATTGCATAATTTCTCAAGTGAAATCCAGTCTATTTTCCTCCTATTAAATTCTGATCCACGTTTATTCAGCTGCAGCATCTTTTGTCTAAAATATGTGTACCAGTTGACTAGCTTTCTGGGTTGTTGATCCAACTGTATGTCATAATCTGGAAAACAGCCATTCTTAATTCACTTTTTTGCCTGTGTGAGTAGGTAAGCCACATTATTTGAGAGTATTTACATTTCTAACTTAGAAAGTTTTATAATGCCCCAAAAGCTTGATATCATCAGCATAATTTTGTCCACAAAGAAAAACATCTGGAAAACCCCACTTTCTCTAGAGACCATTTCCATTTGTATACCGCAATGAATATTCCCCTCAACAGAGCCAAACATCATTAGTGAATATGCATTTCCCTTTTTATACTTCTCAATGTTAATAAAAGTCTCACTAAAAAAAGTTGTCTCTGTTGTGTCCTTCAAGGAATTTTGAATTATTTTAACATATGGCTTGGAGAGATCTTGTTGGAAGAAAGTCCTTAAAGCAGAATTTACTTCTACAGAGTAAAATGATTTTTTTGTTGTCAACAAACAGTAACACACTGGGACCTTGTGTTCTCCACACCTTTCAGTCAATTGGATAACTAACTGTAAAGATATATTCTCTCTGCAGAATGTCATTTGCAAAAGTCTGCCCATTCCCTTCTCATACCTTCGTCGAGGTTGCCCTTGATTTATATACCAATTATTCTCATAAAGATAGCATAGCTATAGAGAAGTAGGCATTTAAGTTGATAGGTATTGATGTTTTTAATCATTCACCTTTTTTGGTAGCAATAACATCTGCCTTATTTCCAAGCATTTGGTAACTTTTGCTCTTTCAGGTACATTGAGAATCAATTCTTCAATGTCCTTAAAACTGTCACTCTACCATGGACCTTCTCTGGCCTATACTTTGTTTCATGCCACTTTACTCCTTATCTTTGCTTTCTTTAAAATCAATTCAATTTTTGGTGTAATAATATACCAAGGACCATTAAACTAGAATCCAAATGTTCTGACTCCATAGTCATTGATGGAAAGAATAGTTTGTTAGAGTAATTATGGAATATCTTTTCCTTTTTCCTGCTTTTACTCTCCACTTCTAGCCTTAAATAAACTCATTCTTGGATAAAAGGAATTAGATGACATCATCCCCCACCATGGTATTTCTGATGGGAAGGGATCAGAAGCTTTAGGAACAGCATGGCGTGCTAGACAAGGGCCCAATTAGAGATTGTGTTGGAAGAGAGAGTGTGTTATAGTTCATGATGATAAAAGGACTGGAAAGACAATAGTTCACTCCTTTGATCTCTTGTTAACACTAAATCCTCTCTCTATATATACACTACCTCTCATACATTAATCCTAGTATTTTTAAGGACGAATTCTTCCCATTTTACTGAGGATAAAGGTACAGGGGCTTCTCATAAATCCATTCTCTGTAATAATCAGTATAGGAGCTTTTGTTTCCAACCTGCTGAATTTAATGTGAACACCTGATTGGAATAGCCCATTGCATCTAAGAAATCCTGAGCTCAAGAGATCTGGCAGCTTTGGGCTCCCAAGTGGCTGAGATTACCAGAGTGCACCACCACACCTGGCTAGTCTTGTATTATGATGATGTCATTACATCAAATTAGTAAGGATTACACAACACCTGCTGGGCATCCAAGGTGAAATCTGTGTGGAAGGCAGTGGTCAAGGAAGCAGATGATTTAGCAACTGGATCAAAGGACTTTAGAGGTAAAAAGTGGACTGAGTTATGTAGTGATGCCAGTAAGGGAAGACTGTCAGAATTATGCCCCCTAGTGGACAGAAGGATAAAGAGGTTGTCCAGAGAGTCATTAATATGTCTCTAGTGAGCAAGAGACCAGTGACAATAGAGAGAGAGAGCTAACCAGAAGGCTCTAAAGGGCTGATTGGTTTACTCCCATTATAGGTTAAAGGCATGCATAGGTGTGTCTGGTAGTCCATCATTAGATACCTAATATAGATGGAATAGCTAGTTTCCGAAAGACCGAACTACTACGTCTATAGGATTTGGTTCTTCTACTCATTTTTTTGCCAAGCATTTTAGGTAGATATTTTTAAGAATTCAAGTCAGAAGAAATATAATAAAAAGATCCCTAGCTCTGAAATCAGAAGACCTGGCTTCAAATCCCATTTCTAAAACTTGATACCTACATGACTTTGAGCAAATTACTTAACCTCCGTGGACTTCAGTTTTCTCATCTACGAAAAAAAATGAGAGGCTGCACAAGCTGACCTCTGAGATCCCTTCCAGCTTTAGATCAATGATTATTTATTAAATGCCTAATTACGTAATGCACTCCACTTGGGATTGGAAAAGAAGTTGTCCAGTCAATGATCGAGTTTCCATTTTTTGTAAGACTATTCCTCACTACTATTTATAGTAGTAATATTTTGGTATGGGCTCTGAGGAAGATCCAAGGATCTAGAAGCTATGGTCCATTTTCATAGCTTGGCCAATATGATAGCTCCTGTTTATTCAAAGGTTGATAAGAGATGACAAATGTTTCAAATACCAGTAATTTAATCTTAACTG
This sequence comes from Trichosurus vulpecula, assembly GCF_011100635.1. Classification (NCBI taxonomy): domain Eukaryota; kingdom Metazoa; phylum Chordata; class Mammalia; order Diprotodontia; family Phalangeridae; genus Trichosurus; species Trichosurus vulpecula. Next base: position 111,287,901 of record NC_050579.1, read on the forward strand.
TCTTCTTAAGATCAAAGTGCAAGTGAACCATGTAATGGTGATCAAGAATGACCAATTGCCAATTGGTAAATAGATTACACTCTGCCACTTGTTTTTCATGCAGTATATCTTTTGCGTAACCTAGTCCTACAATCTATGAGGAAAAGATCTGGGATAGTGTTTTGAAGATGTGTCCAACAAGTAGCTTGATCTGAACTTTTAGAATAATTACGGATTCTCTTTTTAAAAATAAGTTAGACCACATTTTGTGTCCATTCTTTGGGAATAATTTTTATAGATTTAATTGAATTAAACAAACATTTATTATACACAATGTTGGGGATATAAGAACAAAAACAGCCCCTGCCATTACGTATTACATGAATGCAGGGAAGGAGGTTATTGGGTTCAGACCCAGAACTTTGAGGATAGTATATCCACAGAGACTGCCAGTACTGGGGCATTGTTTCAACTGGCTTCAGTGCTAGAATGGCCATATTGGTTGGGATTACAAAGGTGACACTAGATACAAGAGCAGTATATAGAGACTGAAGGAGATAAAGGAGAGTAAAAATGGCATATTTGTTCTATCGTGATATATGTGGTTAATAAATTTTTATTTACCATGATTTTTCCATTCTAATTCAACTAGGTTGGAATGAATGTTAATGGTATAGATATTCAAGAGGGAATTTCCAGTAAATAAGAGAGACATAAACCCATGATAAACAAATAATCATAGATATAGACCCTGGATTGTAGTAATCTGACACATGAAGTGCCTCAAACCTGGGTTAGTGCTTGGGGACCTATGTGTCAAGGGCACATAGCATATTAAATATGTATAATTGTCCTGTCACATATAAGGGACAGGATACCTATTACCTGAAAAAGTGGCAATGGTACTTAAGAAGGCAAAATTTGGGAAAACAGTAGGACCTGACTAAATTCATACAAAAAAAAATACCTATCTTGGAGACCACAAAGTTTACAAAGTACTCAAGTTAGTTTTCAAAATAGCCCAAAAAGATTCCAAAAGAAAGGAAAATATCACAAAAGTTACTTTGCTCCCCCCACTTCCCACCAAAAAGCAATATCAGTAATATCAACCCATATACCTATTTTCTTATTTGTGTAAAGTATGAGAAAGGTCTGCATTGATGAAAACATGGAAAAAGAACAGGAAGGTTTTTGCACACAATTTCTATAGCAGAATAATCTTTACAACTGAATAAGAGGTATGGAAAATATAAGATCACACTTCTATTTTTTAATTTAGTGCAGAATTCAGCCTTGGAGATTGTCTTAAAATAAGACATACCCCATACATATATGATTACATAAGATTATAAATATGTATATGTGTATATATATACACATATATATTATATAAGATTCTATGGCAGATATGAGTACTGAGATAACAGTATAATAATCTATTGAATATTAACATCAGGAAAGGGATAAAAAATGTGTGCTAAAGGTATATTCTAGTGTCATAGAAGCTATACAGAATTCAATCAGAAGATGTCAAGGTTCTCCAGATGGTTCTATTCACACAAAACATTATAATATTTTCAATGATCCATGCAATTTTACAAAACTTTCTCTGTGACTTTCATTTTTGTTGGAAAGAGATTGGACTATCTATCCCACAGTAAAAGACCAAAATGGATAACAAATAAATTTTGATTGCATTCTATCAGGCAACTAGACAGATGGTTTATTGGTTTATTCTATAAAAATTCTATAAAAATTTTGTAAACTATATTGTGTATGGTCATTGTATATTTATTTGAAGTGAAAACTTCTGATGGATTGTAATCTAGCTGGGCTTAGAAATAAACAGGCAGGAAAGATGGAGCTGGACTCCATTTTAGAAATTGTATAGTAGCATTGTAATGCTATTTAGCTTCAAATCCTGGAATATCACAGTCTTGGAGGAATCACATTACAAGTAACTCAAAGAACAATGGGAAGACACATGGTGAGGATAAAGATATCTTATATTTAACATGTCCAAATTGAGCATGTTATCTTTTCCACCAAACCGTCCCTACTTCTGAACTTCCTTATTATTGCCCACAGTACCACCATCTTCCCAGCTCACAGCCTAGGTGTCATCACTGACTTCTCACTCTCACCTCACATATCCTATCTTTTACCAAGAGTGGTTGATTTACCTTTATAATATCTGTTGTATATACCCCTCCTTCTCTTCTCTGATGCTGCTACTACACCATTGTAGACCCTCATCAGCTCACATTTATACTATTTTAAAGGTCTACTTGTGGGTCTTCCAGCCTCAAGTATCTCCCCCACTTCAATTCATCTTCCAGTCAGATCTTAAGTTATTATGGCACAGATCTAACCATCTCGCCATATCCGCATTTAGGAAATTCTAGCTGCTCCCTATCACCTCCAGGATCAAATATAAAATCCTCACTTTGGCATCTAAAATCCTTCACAGCTTGGCCCTCTACCTTTCCAGTCTTCAGATACCTTACTCCTTCTCATGTACTCTGTGATCTAGTGATACTGGTCTCCTTACACAAGACACTCCATCTCCAGATCCATGTACTTTCACTGACTGTCCCTCATGTCTAAAATTCTCTCTCTTCTAACTCCATCTCCTGGAATCCTTCCTTCAAATCCCAGCTAAAATCCCATCTTCTGTGAGAAGTTTTTCCTGATCCTCTTAGTACTAGTGCCTTTCCTCTATTAATTATCTAATACATCCTGTATGTATCTTATTTATACATAATCATTTTCATGTTATCTCTCCCATTAGACTGTGAGTCCCTTGAAAGCAGGGACTAGCTTCTGTCTTTCTTTATATCCCTAGTGCTTAGCATTGTGCCTGGCACATAGTTGGCACTTCATAAATGCTACTGACTGTCTGCCTGGCGGATATCAACCACCAGTGATTTGTTCATAAGAAATTATATCAAAAACGTAATCAAGGTAAAATACCCCTGGCAAGGTCTGTGGGCTGGTCATAAAATGAGAACAAGACCCAAATGACTTAAAACCTGAGGGTTTGCTTGGTCCTTCCTGAGACATTACAGAAACCAGAGAAAGGCCCCAAGTGTATCGGTGTCCCCACTGTGGAAGATGTACAGAACAGCATGGATGAAAATGGCATAGTATATGATATTGTGCATAATTTGTGACCTGGGAAATTAAAAACTGGAGAAGGGAAATATCCAGACTCATAAGGTTACTAATCCATTTAAGGGCCCAATGTCTAATTAGCTATTTTTAAAATGGCTGACTGCCAGGTGAGAAAGTCCCTGGAATCTACAACAAATAGAGAAGTGCCAACACAGGCTTTAAAATTGGCTAAAACAGTTTATTCAGCCAACAGAGATTTGGTCTTATGTAATTGCTCTGACATAAGGTATTTTGTGGGCAACAACATCCCCAAACTTCCACCCACTATTCTCCTCGACGGTGGAACTCAAACTCTTTTGATTTCTTGTTGTTGTTATTGTTCAGTTGTTTCAGTTGTATCTGACTCTTCATGACTCCATTTGGGATTTGCTTGGCAAAGATACGGAAATGGTTTGCCATGTCCTTCTTCAGCTCATTTTACAGATGAAAAAACTGAGGAAAATAGAGTTAAGTGACTTGCCTGGGCTGACATAGCTAGTGTCTGAGGCTGAATTTGAACTCAGGTCTTCACGACTTTTTATTTCTCAAATGAAATTTATTTATTATAGAAAAATCTTGAATTTCTAAGTCTTGGGGGTGACTCTGAATTATTTCCATTCATAGTGGTTTCTTTCAAATTCTGCAAGGATGTTGCAGGGGTGGGGAACCTGCAGCCTCAAGGCCGCATGTGGCCCTCTAGGTCATCAAGTGTGTCCCTTTGACTGAATCCAAACTCCACGCTGCAGGTTCCCCACTCCTGGATTGTAGAGGTTGGGCAGAGTTCATCGGATCATAAATATAGAGCTGTTTAACCCTCTCCTTTTACAGTTGAATAAACTGAGACCTAGGGCAGACATGGGCAATAAGAATCAGAAGCAGGATTTGAATCTAGGTCATCTATCTCCAGAGCCAGTCCCCACTGCACTGTACTATATGGATATTCTGACACTATTTATCAAACCAAAAGAGAGAATGCATAGCCTAGGAGTACTGGAAAAAACCTCCTTAATCATCTCATTCCCACTCACATGCACAGGATACCTCGATGGCAGCACAAACAGGCAGAGAACAAAACTTGTGTGAGTATTAGATGCCAATGGACATAGACAGATAAAACCATTGATTTCAGCGTGAAATAACAGAACCAAATAACACAATACATCTCTCCCAGGCAGATGATTTGAAGAATTTCAAACCCTGTTGTGACAAAGAAACTTCATTCTGAAGTAGAATTCATATAGCTGCATTTGAAGAACCATCGCTTTTTTAAAGGTTAATAAGGCTTTAAATAAGTGAGAATACATCCAGCAAGCTCCCTGTGCTGAATTACAAGAAATGTGAAACATCATTTTCTTTGAATTAAATTTTAAATCTAAAATATGTTTTCCAAAGAATTGCTCCTTTCAAACTTCACATAGAGTAGGTACCCCATCTACCAGTAAACTACTAATTTGATTAAGGCATGGAATAATGAACATTGACTCTGACATCAGAGGATCTGGTTCAAATCCTGTCTCTCTGATGTTTAATACCTCTGTAACCTAGGAAAAGTCACTTATTCTCTCTATGAATGTCTCCTCATTTGTAAAATGGGAAATTAGCACTTGATGGTTTCTGATGTCACCTCCAGCCCTAGAACTATGATCCAATGTATTATATTTTCCCACGTTTCTTAAGTTACACTTTGGAAAAGTTATAAAGAATAAAATAATTAAATTTGATATTAATGTTTTTATTGAACTTTGTTCCAGAAAGGAAAAATTCTTAATAACTGATAATCCCTCCATGGAGCTCCTTCTGAGGCTGTTTTCTGTGAAACTTCTCTTTCTGCTTTGGGAGGTGAAGAAAATTTAAAGGACAATGAATTCTATGCTACTTTAGAAATCTCTTTTTTCTAGGAGCAAAGAAACTGTAATTCAATTATCATTTGTAATTATGGTTTGTTAAGGAAAAATTACTTGACATATGATTTTTAAATCCATCATTCTATTGTAAGGATAAAATATAATTGACCAACTTAATATTTTTTTGATATGAAGGTTATTTTAGGTTACTTCAGGCTGACATCCCTTGGATATGCTTCCTATTTAATCAAGTTTAGACCTATTACTGTCTGTTTGGTGTGACCTTGGCTGATTCTTCCTCAGCAACCTACTCTCCATGTTCCTTAATAGCATCTGTTACTATTATAACACCTCCCGCCAAGTCCCTGGGCCAGAGATCAAAAGCAAAAATGCAGGTCACTTATGCTGAAAATTTGTCCATTTCAGCTCTTAGTATTTATAACAATAAATAACCAGCCACTTGCAAGGCAACTGCTGAGCATCTGATCAGGGCACAAGTTGCTGTTGCCATTAAGGTAAATTGATTATTACTGCCTATGAAAGGAAAACATTTGATTATATTCGATTCAGCTGCATTTGCAACTCCCTAGAGTTATGGCCCAATATCCTCTCTTTTGGGGGTGAGTTCTGTCATTTAGGGCAAAAGGATCCATGTCTGACTGTTCTCCTCTATGAAAGGGACAAAGTACAGAGAATTTTCCAGAACAGATATTGATACTCCTTTATTCAGGATGAATAAAACTACATATCTTGGTGTATATACTGTGATTTTATGTACTCTGTTATTCAGAATATATTGTTAAACATCCCATATAAGCCATGTGTATCTTGAGTATGTCAAATATTCAAGGACATTATTACAGTTATATAGGATCTTCCAACTGTAACAATAACAGGACTTGCCGCTACTGTGGCTGTGTAAGACCAACAACAAGAGCACACAGGAGGGCTGCTAGCACAGATTCCTTGATCTGCTTTTCTAGGGAAAGCAACTTTAAGGGGTTTACAATCTCACTTTAATTAAACATACATATATCATTCACTTAGTTCAGGGGAAAAAGTCAGCACCCTGAACTTCAGAGCAAATATAAACAGAAATTACAAGCAGAAATTCTATTAAACAGAGCAAAATATCACAAATCAGCAGACAGGCTTCTAGCTGTTTGTCTAAGACATCACATATATAGTTACCAGAGAGAGAAGCAATAACATCTGGGTTTTCAAAGCTGGAGGGGGGCTCTTGATGGCTACCCAGAGTCTCATCTGGCCAAATCACCAACACTCTTCCAATGAGTGAAACCCCCCAAAAGCGAAACACTGACCTCTGAGCTCATATACCCTGTTCAGAGCCCTGAGGGCTTAGGGCCTACTTAGCAAAAAAGGTATGGGGCCTGGGGCCTGGGGCCTGGAGCTTTCTTGTTTCTTAAGCAGGTCATCAAAGACTCTTGATTTCAATCAAAGAAACAAAGGCAAGACTCATCAAAGACACTTGATTACCTCAGTGCTGAGAAGCACTCAAGCAAAAAACAGCAAAAAGTCCCACTTTGCTTACCATTACATTTGAAAGGCAAGACTCAACAGTACTTGATTACCTTAGCATTCCAAAAGAGAAAACAGAAAAAAAAAGTCCTACCCTGAATACCATTACACCAACCCTTGATTTTTTTGGAATTATACCCTAAAGTTATTAGGCTGTGCATGCCCTTTGATCCAGAGATGCCACTACTGTCCCTGTGCCCCAAAGAGAACAAAGAAAGAGGAAAAGTTCCGATACATACAAACACATTTACAGCAACTCTTTTGTGCATGTGTTCTGTCAAAAAAACCTCCTGAAAACTAAGAGGATATATTTCTTTTTTTATTTCCCTTTTTCTGTCAGTGGGTAGGGAAAAGTGGGAAGGATAAAAAATAAGTACTTGATGATTGAAAAAACAAAAAGTGATGACTTTGTTTTATCACTTGAGTGACATTTGTTTGATTTGTGAATGAGCTGAATGAAAACCTGCCCAGATGGGTCCCTAACATAGTCTCTGTCACTTTTTACATTTTCACAAGAAGAAATACAGTACTTATTCAGTAAGTGGTAGATGATCTTTAAAACACTCTTGTAATATACAAATAATTAGGACAGAGTTTTAGTAGTCATTTGTTGTGCTATGAGGTTTTGCTTTAAGTACTAGAAATTTGGTCATTTCAACTGTTCTGCCTCCTTATACGCTCAAACACTTCATTACTACTAGTATTTTTATCAGTAATATTTAACTGAGTCTTTTTAGTCTTCTTGGTAAATCAGTTTGGAGAAGATTATTCATAACTTGTAATTAGTTGACTCAATGTTTATTTGTATTGCCAATTTATAATAGACTGGTTGTATCTTAGCTGTTGCCAGGTGAAAACATCACTTCTAGTGCAATGGGGTTACCATGGAAACACAGTTGCATTCCTGAACAACCAAAACCATTTACCATTATTGCATATCTCATTAACAAAGTTTATCTGCCCAAATGTCGGGTACTTGAACAAAGTACCTTGGGCATAATGAAGATATGATTAACTATACTTTTTCTTGGATTTAATACATTTTCTTATGTACATGTAAACATTAATTATCCTGGAAAGGTTATGTTTTAATGAATTTAAAGCATGTATCAAAAATCATTATCATAATATATCATATCAAAATATCATAATCATAATATATCATATCAAAATAAAAAACATTATAATCAGTGTTGTTAAAAAGCCTGTTGTACAAAAAGGACCCACTCGATTATGGTATCTTAGAAATAGAAGAGATCTCAGAGATCCTCTGCTTCATTTGTTCTATAGATTAGCAAACTGAGACCTGGCAAAGCCAAGTGATGTGCTTCAGGTCACACAGCCAGTCAGTATTAGAGCTAAGATTAGGACCCGGACCTATGCCCCAGTCTAGGAATTCATTTCTCCATACCACATCACCCTGCTTGCATTATTAATTAATTTTTGTTTGGTTTTAAGAATTTCATTTACATAAAACAGATAAACGTCCAAGATATAATGTATTGTCAAAAATTAATAAAGCTGAGTGTTATACAAAGTGGGGTGTTTTATATAAAGTGCTGTCTTCAAGGCAGCTAGGTTTCAAAGTGGATGTAATACCTGGCTTGGAGTTAGTGAGAATCATCTTCCTGAGTTTAAACCTGGTCTCAGACATTTACTAGTTGTGTGACCCTGGGTAAGTTTGCCTCAGTTTCCTCAACTGTAAAATGAGCTGGAGAGGGAAATGGCAAACCAGTCCTGTATCTTTGCCAAGAAAATCCCTAGTGGGGTTATGAAGAATCAGACCCAACCAAACAATAATAAAAGCCTAGAAGGTGAGTACTCACTGGTATTTACCCTTTCTCTTGTAATCATATCTGAATGTACTTTAATACTTCAAAAGATTCATGACTTTATCAATATAATTTATCCCTTCACCAATATAAGCCGCAACTTAGTAATAGTGTCTTAATAGTCAGTTTTATTGTTGCTATGGTAAAAAATTCATAACTCTGTAGCCAGCATTTTGGGAATGAGTCTCTTTATGCATATTTAGGCTAACCTGGTTCATGGATGATAGGTAGAGACTTCCCAAGGTTTGTACCTCAAGCCTAGTGTGGCCTGCCAAAGATTATACCCGGGAGGTATAACCTTCTAGGAACCAAGGCCACCACCATACTAAAATGAGACATCGGAGGATGAATTTATTGGAGGAAAGCCCCATCCATTTCCCTAAAGCGCACATTTTATGTCATCCTCCTTATCAGAAATGGTTTCCAATTGCCTGTAGAACAAAATTCAGACTCTTTTAGTGACCTCAGTACCTCCGATGAGTTCAACTATCATCTCTATAGAAATGATACCTAGATCTATATACAAAGTTGCTGCACTCAAATACAATGTAATCAACTGCATATTGGATATTTCATCCGGGTTGTTCCATGAAGTTTCAAATGATCTCTTACTTGCCAAAACTAATGACTTTTTCTCAGTCTTCATCCTTGATGTCTCTGCAGCCTTTGACACTGTCGATTACCCTCTTCTCATTGATACTCTATTTTCTCTAGTTTTTGGGGACATTACTTTCTATGAGTTCTTCTACCTGACTCTTCCATCTTAAACTCCTTTGCTGGGTCTTCCACCAGATTATACCCCTAACCATGAGGGTCCTAAGGAGTTCTGTCCTCTGCTTTTCTCCCCCTTTGTTATCTTTCACTTGGTAATCTCATCAGCCCCCAAGGATTAAATTACCAACTCTATGCTTAATTCTCTGATCCATTTACCCAACCCCAATTCTCTCTGATTGACCTTAGTTCTCAAATCTCCACCTGCTTATGGAACATCTCAAACTGGATTTCCCATAGACATCTTAAACTAAATATGTCCAAAACTGAACTCATTATCTCCTCCACCTTCTACTCAAACTCTTCCTTTTTCCTAACTTTCCTATTATGATGAAGGAATAGGCATCCTACTAAACATCCAGACTCACAATCTAGGTGTCATCCTTGACTCTTCACCATCCCTCACTGCATATCCAACTTGTGCCAAGTCCTGCCAATTTTACCTTCATAACATCTTTCATACATACCTCCTTCTCTCTTACACTGCTACTACCTTGATGCAGGCCCTCACCACTTCAATGATGGATTATTATATTAGCCTGACATCTTCCTGCCTCAAGTCTCTTTCCACTTCAGGCCATCCCTTACTCAGCTGTCAAATTAATCTTTATAAGGCACAGATCTGATCATGTCAACCCCACCACTCCCCATTCAGGAAATTCCAGTGGCTCCCTATCACCCCTAGGATCAAATATAAAACATTCTATTTGGCACTAAAAGCCCTTCAAAACTTGGCTGTACCTACCTTTCCAGGCTTCTCTCATCTTCCTACTTCCTACCCCCACAAACTCTGCATTTCAGTGACACTGGACTCCTTGCTGTTCCTCACACAAGACATTCCATCTCCCAGCAAGAGGCATCTTCACTGTCTATCCCCCAAGCCTAGAATATTCGTCCTCCTCATCGTTACCTCCTGGCTTTCCTGGCTTCCTTCAGGTCCCATCCTACCATATGGATGAAGTCTTTCCCTATCCCCCTAAATTTTAGTGCTTACCTTTCCTTTCCAATTTATACTGTGTATATCTTGTTTGTAAGTAGTTGGTTTTATGTTATCTCTGTCTCCTATTAGACAGAGTTCCATGACAGCAAGGACCATCTTTCTCCTTTCTTTCTATCCTTGGAACCTTGGAACCACAGTACCTGGCACATAGTAGGTACTTAATAAATGTTTATTGATTGACTGGCATCTCAAATTTAACATTTCTAAAACAGAAACTCATTATTTGCCTCAACACTCCTCCCCCTTCAAAATTCTACTTCATCAAAACTCCCCTAATAATCTTCAAAGGCACTAAGATCCTTCCAGTCACACAGGTTGCAACCTCTGAGTCATCTTCAACTCCTCACTCACCCTCAGCCTACATGGCTAAGCTTCTTCTACTTCTAAACTTCATTTTTAAAAATTTCTATTATTTCTCATTGAATTCATAAAATTTCTACAGTAGCAAAATTCTGGGAAATTGATTTTTCATTGATAACTGTTTTTTTTTTCCAATTAGGATTATATACTTACACTTGGAAAAGATTGCAGACCTTTAGACCTTTAGCTGGGTAAGGTATCATCCCTATTACAAGTGAAATGACTGAACTTCATGAAGATTTTTTTTATCTGCTCCCCAAGATCAGTAACCTTAGATAGAGATGACAACTGGGCTATGTTTTCAACTTCCTGTCATGGTAATTGTTTCTTCCACTGTACTTCTTTGTGTCTTTATTAGGTCTCTTTGTATTGATACTGTAATATTGGCTACAATTATTTAAATGATAATTTAAAGGGAAAGATCCTGGAAAAGACATTTTCTAGAACCCTTGGGTTGCTAAAGAGTCAGATAATACCACTTTCATTCCATTTTTGTTGACTGTAATGACACTGTGCTTTAAATAAATGTGTGTATTATATATGTATATATAATATATAATACATATGTAATATATATACACACACATGCATCTAAACAATCACTCTCCTCCAAAATAGTCACCCTGGGAGGCTATTAAATACTCAATCCAACCATTGCTCAAAACATTTATGAAACTTATATAGAGAACTATCTTCAGGATTATAGTAATAGTTGACTCTGCCCTTAGGGTAAATTTAAAAATCACAGAAAATTCGGTCTCATTATGTTTATCATCATCATCAATTATTAATTATTTTTACACAAAATTGTATGTCTTCATCTTATCATTCACTCTAGTCATCATATTTGGCTTTCTGCATAACACGCATTCATTTAACACACATTTATTAAATAACTACAATGAGCTGGGCACTGTGCTAGCCAGTAGAGATTCAAAGACAAAAATCAATAATAGTCCTTGCCCTAGAGGAACTTTACATTCTACTGGGAGCTGGAGAAAGATCAGAATGTCTCTAACAATCATACCCACTAAAAAAAAAAAAAAGATTTCTCACCATTGATAATATTCAAAAGAATATGCCTCAGGATCTGAATCACTTGTACTATAGACAGAGTTCCTGTAAAATATTGAAAACATCTGGGCAAAGTGACTTTTCAATAGGAAATAGCATTTGTAACAGTGTTCCTTATGATAAAAGATAGACATATATGATGTTCTCATACAAATGAAAGGGCTTCCACACTCTAGTTGCTCGGTTTAACAATATCGAATCAGAAAAGATGACTAGTCTATGTGTGGTAACGTAGAGAAAAATCACTCTTGGGAAATTGTAATTGAGTTGGGTGATTTTAGGCTTGGGCCCAATTATTTAGACATTTCATCTTATTCAAGAGTGTCCAAAGCCAAAAGTAATACTCTGATTAAGTATCTGTGTGCAGCTATTTTACCTTCCCTTTCAAATTTGTTAGCTTGGCACAGTGATTTGAGCCCTGGACTTGGAGGTGAGAGAAGATCTGGGTTTGGATCCAACCTCATACCCTTATTAGTTGCATGATCCAAAGCAAGTTAGTTAATCTACACCCTCCCAACTTTGGTTGCCTCGTATGTAAAATGAGGACAATAATGTGCATTGCACTTCCTTCATAGGGCTGTTGTAGGATCAAATGAGATAACATACATAAGTCATTTGGCAAACCTTAAGATAATATAGGACTGTCATTGTATTAATATCAGTTATTATTATATAAGGATCTGAACTTTGAGATAATACTGTCTTTAGAAAGAATAACATATTCTGGTAAGGAATAACTAGCTCTGTGACCCTGGGCAAATCACTTCATCCTGTTTGCCTCAGTTGCTCATCTGTAAAATGAGATGGAGAAGGAAATAGTAGTGTCTTTGCTGAGAAAACCCCAAAGGGGATCATGAAGAGTCAGGGATGACTGAAAATGCCTGAATGACAATAGCAGCAGAGATAAGGAAAGTGAGAAGACTGATAACTAGTACAAGCACAATGTATTACACTGTGGGAAAGAACTGAGGTACATAGGGAATGTGGCATGAAGTTAAAGATCTAGAGTGGTTCCCTCTATCAATACTATTACAGATCCAGAGCAAATGGAGGCTATTTATTATACATAGATCACGTCAGAAACACAAGCTTTAATGTGAAGCAGGTATAAAGAAACCCCAAATCATTTTTTTTTCAAAAAAGTATTGGAGTTATTGGTGGGGAGGTAGCAAAAAGGTCATGGAAAACATTCTTTAAAAGCACTAAACCCCTGTTCTTCAAAGGAGAGAAAAACAAACTGACAGCTGTACATTATCACAGAGAAAATGAGTTAAGTCAGGCTAATTTGCAGTTTCAGTGATGATGGTTTTTTTCCTAGCTCAGTATAAGCAACAAACCTTACTTGTTACACTAGACATGTTTGCCTTGCTCTAATGCATACGCTTGTAAGTATCAACTCCAGCTAGCAAGCCTCCAGAAATGAGGATGTGAAGCAATTCAGCGAGAGGCGATACTTCTGAAGTGTTACATTATTTGGAACGCTGACATTCTTCAAAATGGATACTGTCCTGCTTGTATCATCATAGTAGGATCCAGATCCCTTCACTTTCTCCTCTCTGGTTTATTTGAATGTTTTATTCAGAGAGGAATTAATTTATTTATGCCTGTTCTTTTGATGCTAACGTTCTTTGTCAGAATCTTACAGGCACATTACCCATTTATACATCATTTATGAGTTCTTAAACCTTCCTCAGGATGCCTTAGCCTTCAGAGTCTTTGTGAACTCTTGAAGGAAGCCACTATCTCCAAGGCATTAGTTTGAAAATGAGCCTCTCAGAGAGGAAAGGGAGAAGCTGGTGCTCTTCTCTAGGATTAACTAGGCAATTAAAAAATTATTTATTGACTACCTGCTGAGGACCCAGGAATCCTGTAAGGATTCCAAAAGACATGTAAAAGCCATAATCCTGGCCTCCGAGGAGCATATCATGTTGCCAAGTGCCACAAACGCACTTTCTAAACAAACAAAAACCCTCCAAAATGGATTGTTGTGCGTGTAGTACATGAATGTATAGCTATTTTAATTGGGCATTATAATACATTAGGATGCTGCTTCTGAGGCTTTTTTCATCTTTGGGACCAGCATCAGTCCTTCCCATATTTTTCTAATTCCATAAAACTTTTACACCAAAACTTCATTAACTTCTTAAAAGCCTATACACTTTTTAAAAGGGGGGGGGGGAATGGACGGTGCAGTGAATAGAGCACCAGCCCTGGAATCAGGAGGACTTGAGTTCAAATCCAACCTCAGACACTTGACACTTACTAGTTGTATGACCTTGGGCAAGTCACTTAACCCCAATTGCCTTGCCTTCCCCCCTCAAAAAAAAGAGGGAGTAGTATGGGGAGGGACATGACAACTGTGTTCAAATATTTGAAGAGTTGCCATATAGAGAGGAAATTAAGCTTGTTTTGTTTGGCTTTAGACAATTGCAAAGAGACAAACTCAGGCTTGATGTAAAGAAAAATTTCCCAACTATTAAGGCTGTCAAAAAGTAGAACGGCCTGACTGGGGATGGGGAGGGTCCCCCACCTGAGAGGTATGCAAGCAGGAGCTAGATGACCACTTGCCAAATATGCTCCAGTAGACGGGTACGACTGAAAAACGACCGAACAAGAGATTCCTTTCATGTATAGATTGGACTAAATGGCCCTCAAGGTCCCTTCTAACTCCCAGATCTTGTGATCTAAAATTTTAAAATTTTAAAACAAATTTTATTTATACCTTTTGTTTTAATATCACCAAAATTTCCCCCTGTATAGCATCCCCAGCCATCATTTATACAAACAAACTTTTTAATAAAAAAAAAACAAGAGAGAAATCAGCAAAGCTAATCAATGCACTGAAAAATCCTGACATTATATACAATGTGATAAGTATCTGTTAAACTCTGACTGTGCTCAAGGCACTAGACTATGTGCAGGAAAGACAAAGAGAAAGTGAAAACCTTCCTTCTGCTTGCATTCAGCTATTCCCCACTCCAGGTAAAACCAACCTTCTACAGAAAGCCTTTCCCAATCCTCCTTAATTCTAGTTCTGACCTATTGATTATCTCCAACTTACCCTATATACACCTGGTTTGTACATGGTTGTTTGCATGTTGTCTCCCCCATTAGACTGTAAGCTCCTTCAGGGCAGAGACTGTCTTTTGCCTTTCTTTGTATCCCCAGTGCTTAGCACAGTATCTGGCACATGGTAGGCCTTTGATTATCACAGGAGACAGAAAAGACCTTCGGGGTCATCTAGTACAACATTCTCATTGGACATGGGGCCTGGAGGTTTGAGGTGCCTTGCCTGAGGTCATACAGGAAGCAAAGCAAGGCTAGGATTCAAACCAAGGTCCTCTGACTCAAAATTCAACCATCTTTCCATTGCATAACATTGCTTTCCCAGTAGAATCCTTTAAAAAAAAGACAGCTTCTGTTTCTTGATGAGCTAAAGGAAATCAGAGAGTGTACATGAAGTGCACAGCATGGTCTGTGGCAGCAATTGTAATATATAGAATGGGGCCATACTTTAAGAGTATAACACGTGGCAGTGGGTAAAAGTCATTTTTTAGAGTGGCAGAAATATAACAGGAAGGCAACTCTAAATCTTTGATCCTCTTGTAGCAACTAAGGAAAAGAGTAAAAATATAACTAACATACAGAAAAATGCCTATGATCTGGCCATAGTACTTATGGACTAAATTGGCCTGCCTTCCACAAGGGGGCTGTCATTTCTCAACATAGATGCTGTACCTGTCTGCCCAGCCATAAACTTATTTCTGGTGACCTATAATGTCTCTCTAGGGCAGCTAGTTGGCACAGTGAATAGAGCACTGGTCCTGGAGTCATGAAGACCTGAGTTCAAATCCAACCTCAGATACCCACTAACTGTGTGACCCTGGGCAAGTCCTTTAACTCTTTTTGCCTCAATTTCCTCACCTGTAAAATTAACTGGAGAAGGACATGGCAAACCATTCCAGGATCTTTTCCAAGAAAACCCCAAATGGAGTCATGAAGAGTTGGATGTGACTGAAATAACTGAACAACGAATAATATCTCCCATATTAGCTCTAGATCTTAGGCTACATTTGTCTCTGGCTGGTTTCCTTTTACTGTCCCTAGGTCCTGTCCTACCTTTTTATCACAAGCTCAAGATTACATAAGGCACTATGCATATCATGCACACAATACAGCTTGCCATCTAAAAACTCTTAGGGCATTTGATAACTTGCAAAATGTAGAGCTGAAAGCACCATAGCTACTGAGGCAAAGATAGGCTACCAGCATCATCAGCGATTGTAGGACCTACATTCAAATCCTGCCTCTTCTAACTTTGGGAAAGTATTTTAACTTCTCTTGGATTCAGTTTCCTCATTTGTGAAATGAAGTTTTTATATATATACATATATATGTACATATTTATATATATATACACATACACATATATGTATGTATATGTGAATATATACACACATACATATATGTACATATATATAGAAGTATATATCATCTACCATCTATCTATCTATCTATCCATCTGCTGTCTGTCTATTTAGAGAGAGAGAGAATTGGAAGGGATCCTATAGCTTATCAAGTCCCACCAATTTATTTTACAGATGAGGAACTGAGACCAAAAGAAGTAAGAGACGTATCCAAGCTAGTAAGTGTCTAAGGCAGGATATGAACGTAGCTCTTCCTGTCTCCAACCACAGCACTCTTTCCATTATGCTATGCTGCCTCTTGGATTTGGATTAGATCATTTCTGAAGTCTGTTCTCTCTTAAGAGCTATGATTCTATGATCTGGTCACCTCCTCACAAGCCATAGCCAGGACACCATGTGTCTCTCTACACTTGATAGCCTATAGATACTACAGCAACTAAAGCAGTAGAAAAAACCCATATAGACCCAGAAGCCCCTCTTTTCTTCCTATGTACATAGGCATCATCTGATCCAGTCTTTCTTTTCCAGTCATCCCTCCTTCAGCCTGCATATTCCTATCACAATGCCGTAGCAATCTTCTCCCCCTCTGCCCATCACCCCAGAGGACTTTAGTTTGAATCCTCGCCTTGCTTTGCTTCCCGTATGACCTCAGGCAAGGTACCTCAAGCCTCTAGGCCCCATGTCCAATGAGAATGTTGTACTAGATGACCCCTAAGGTCTTTTCTGGCTCCTATGACAACAATTAAGGGAAAGATTAAAGTATATCAAACCCAAAGAGAGTATAGAAAACAATCCATCTTTTCCAATCACCAGGCTCCCAACCAGGCACCTGAAACCTCTTATCAGATTAATTTCCTATAGGTGTCATATTGTGCCTCTTGGCTTTTTCACTGTTCTCAGTGCATCAAATCAAAGCCTCCTGACGTTCAGTGATTCATCTTTATCTTATAATGTGAAACTCAAGAACTCTACCTATTCTGTCAGGTATGAAACTAATAGCTCTTTATTAAATCTTCCCATAAACTCCAAACAATTATTTGATTTACAATATTATCACTTATAACTTTTACAGCTCTAAAAATGATATTCAAATGAGTTGATGAAACACGATAATGCTCTAAAGTCATCAATCATTCAGTCATTTCTCTGCCTTTAATAATAATTTTTTAAAAAGTCATCTTAGTATATTTTTCTGAGTGGCAGTTCTGTATACAGTTCTCCTATTAATTTGTCTCTCCTCAACATTTTACCTGAAAATTATGTTTCTATAAAAGTTCATATTATCCTTTCTCCTTACACAAAATCATTTTTCTGCCCCTTTTAGCAACTAAACCATTCACGTATGAAAAAGGGGAGTACCTTCTGCTAAAATGACCATGATGTGGCCATCAAATGACTCATATGCACTTGATGGCTAACCTACCTCATTTCTATTTCCCTAACAGGTAGCTTGGTTTCCACATGGAGCTACCATTCTCCCTTACATAAACTTTGCATTCCATCTTTATGTCCAGCCTTGCTTCTACACCCAATATATTAAGCAGCTATATTAGTAAAGCTTGTTCTATTTCCCCAAAGAGGTGACTCCCAGTCATTGTCCCTCACATCAGAGAAATTTAATATCTAAGTTTATTATGCATATGAAATTCTATATACAATCACATCCATATAAAATTCCCACCCACGGGATCACTGATTTAGAGCTACAAAGACCTTAGAAGTCATTTGATCCAATTACTTCATTTCTTAATGAGGAAACTGAGGGCTGGAGAAGTTGAGTGAAAAATTCAGGGTCACGTTGTTAGTAAGTGGCAAAATCATCAATTTTTTCCAACTCAGGTACAATTAACTCAGTAAACAGAGTACTTTATAATGCTCACAGTAGAGTTTCTGGGTCATGATCTTCAAATGACCATAACAGTCATCCTGAGACCCATCCATGGACCAGAAACAATAATAACTGAGATTTCACTAAATTATATGGTTGAGGCTGTCAAAAAAGAAAACCTGTTTTAGGACAATATAGAGCTTCCTGCCATGTTTGAGGAAATCAGATGAAATTAACTAAAATATCTGTAATATGTGAGAGCTTGGCCTTCACAATAGGAAAAAAGTGGATAAATGTTTCCATTCTTTATATTATTTAAAAGAGCTGAGGTTTTAATTATGTCATTGACAAAGTCCATTATATCTTGCCAACTAAAAGGCCATGGGATATCACATTCAATTTTAATTTGTCATCTCAAATAAGAAATGTCCAAATACACAAAGAACCATAGACAAGGTTTTTTGGGGGGAAAATATTCTGTGAAAATCTTTATCACTGAAATCAGTATTCCTATAGAGAACCCCATGCCCTGTGTGAAAATCCTAGCAATTAATGAATAAAAAATAAGCTGAGATGTTATATAGATTTGAGGAACTTTACAACAAAAGACAGTTTTTAAACATAATCTGATGGACAATCTGTGAAATTGAAATTGTGAATATTAATGAGTTTTTATACCAGTTTCTCAGTACTTGAGGACTTTGACTCCTTTCTTTGCAAATTTGTGGGGCTTTGAGGGGGCATGAGAGGGAATGGAGAATGAACAAATTTGTCCACATTAAATGGAGATTTAATGCTATAGGATCTGGGGAGGTGGCTTGATGGGGAAACTGAAGCTCAGAGAGACTGTCACTTGTCCATGGTCACATACCTAACAAGTATCAGAGGCAGGATTTGAAACCAGGCCTTCTTGCCTCTCACATTTTATCCACTATTACATATTGTCTCTCCAATCAGTCAATGAGCATTTGATTGAGTACATCACTGTCTTACAACAAGCCCCAAGGTCCTAATGAGGGAAGGCATATAGAGGAAAATTCCCTGACCATGAAATATTACTGAGTGACAATGAGTCAAAAGTCTACAAGGCAATTCTGGGGAACACAGTGACCGTGAACTAAAAACATAACTGTGTAAAAGGAATGTTTTATTGCAACTTCCAAAGCTGTGTTTTTTGAGATTTGGGTTTTGGTAAACACAAATTCTTTTAGTCCCCATTTTTCTTTCCTTATAATACACTGCTTCAGTAGCAGTTATTAAGAAACTTAGTGTAAGGTGACCAAACCACAATTACAGCAAGGCAAAGACCTTGGAGACAAGGAAATATTACTGCATATTTGAACTTTCAAACAAATGGTTGCCATGGAAACAGAACGTCTTCCCAGTTCAAAGAAGGATAACAAGGTAGGACAGGTTTCTAAGGTGGCATTTTCATTTGATTCTGTTTTCAGAGCAGCAGCTTTAGATGCATTTTTGTAACTAACATCTCCATTTAAATTCTAAAAATGGGGACAGGTGCCTAAAAGAACAAAAACTCTAAAACTCTTTGGAGAAAAAACAAGGACCCATTTATCAGTACCTCTTGCTGCTGGCATCTTTTTCACCAGGTGAAAGAGGATTTTTTAATGACTGTACAGTATTAGTGAATTTTCCTATGGTAAAACAGATCCACGAGAGGCAGGCAACATGATATTGTGGACTCAGTTCTCTTCCCTTTTTTCAAGAATTGGGATGCTTTTTCCTTTTCTAATCTCAGAGTACCTCTCCCATTTTCCATAATCCAGCCAAAGTCACTGACAGTGGCTGGGTAACCACATCTACCAGTTCCAGCAGTACCCACTGCTGTCATTCATCTGGGCCAGGTGACTTGAATTCATCAAGGGAAATGAGGTGTTCTCTAATTAGTCTTTACTTGTCTTGAGCATCAACTCTCTGCTAGTTATGTTTATTCTGTCATTTCCAGTATAAGGTCATTCTCTTTGGCAGAGAAAATAGAATTGAGGACCTCTGCATCCTCTCTATTGTTAGTCATTATCTTCCCATCCATCCCAAGCACCTCTTCTTTGATCCTTCTTTTCCTCCCTGTGCAGCTTTAAAAGAAAAAAAAATCCTTATTGTTGTTGTTCTTAGTTTCTCTCTCCAGCATCAATTTCTTGTGAGTTTTAGCACTCCTGGCACTATTTTTACAGGACCATTTATCCTCTGTTACCTGGCTTAGATTCCAACTTCTGTATATTTCTTCTTTATAAATCTAAGTTGGATCGTGAGGTCCCAAAGTATTCCATAAGTCTCTTCAGACAAATACCATTTTTCTTTCTTAGTAGAATTGTTTCCCTCTATGTCTCCAGTATTTCACTCTTCAACACCTTTCGTTTCTTCTTGGCTGATTTCCCCTGTATCTTTTCTATCTTTCCTCTGTATCTTTTGAAACTTACTCCACCACCCCCCCAAACTGTAACATGTCTCAGACTATGCCAGACTTTCCTCTCCTTTCTATCACAAACTCTAGGAGGCAGTGGTCACTTCTTCCCAAGATTCCCATAATTTCCACCCCAACAGCCAGTTCCTACCTGTTACTGGAAATTAGAATCACAACAGTATCTCTTCTTATTGTTTCTTCCACCTCTTAAAGGACAAAATCATCACTGAGGCAAGTCAAGAAGTTATTAGCTACTCTGTTTTGGCACAGAGCTCCAGCAAATGCCTGGATAAATGAAGTCCTCATCACTACAATATCAATTTAAAATCCTTCAGTGTTGTTTATTTACTTTTTCTAAGTACTTTAACCAGGAACAGAACTTGCAAGGGATTGGACTTGTTTTAGGGATAATAGTCTATAGGCAAGAAAAGAGAAGGTCACACGAAGGTAAGGGTTGATTATCACCAGGTAGTGACCAAGAGGTAGTGCCATGGGCCAGAAAACTAATGGAACTGGAGATGCTTGAATTAACCACCAAATGGAACTATTGTAAGACAAGACACCATGGAGCAGATCTGGAGCAGTTTGACTTAACTTTTCCTCTAGATAGACTGATCTGAGACTCATAAGCAAGCAGGATATAAGTCTCTAGGACTCTGACAGGGAGCTCCTGAGACTGCAGGTGAGTTGTTTTTACTTCCATGTTGACTGTTTTTGCCACCCTATGGACTGATTTTACCTGGAGATACTGAATATGTTTTTATGAAAGAAGTTGTATATCTTAACCCTTAGGGTTGAGTGGTCCATTGTACCATATGTGAAATATTGATGGGGACATGGAGTGACAGGCAGGATATGTGTGCATAGTCCTGAAATATAGGCTGACATTTTGGGGCCATCACCATTCAAAAGGGCAGAACCAGCTGTTATGGTTGCAGATCAGGAAAATACCCAAGGAACTGGGTAGTCATATGATTGTGAGGCCATTCAAAAGCATACTTTTCAGTTTGAGACATTTAACTCCAATTTGAGACATAGTAACTACCTGGCACTGCTCTAATAAGGATTTTATACAAGGATAAATTCTATCAAAAAAATGACTAAATTACAGTTGTTTCAAAGAACCAATTAGATGGGACCACAATCTCAAAGAGAACTATAAAAGCTCAGCTCTCAAGCAGACCAGGAAAATCATTTAACTACCTATTACTGGCCTATAATGCCTGGACCTAAATCCTAACTACACAATACTGACTTGTGTCTCCAGAGATAAGTGAGCTAGACTTGTGTATGCCTACCAAGGAATTTTTTATCTGAGGGCTATCAGAAAGAAAGCATCATCCTAACTCAATATTACATGAGTAGTAACCTTTCCAATGCTACTTTGGTACCACGTTATCTCATTCTCCAGTAAGCCTATTTATGTAGTATTCATAAGTTTATAGCACCACACAGGTAATATACTTGTGCCCACCTGTTAGAGAGACTATATGGCATAATAGATAGAGAGTCAGGCTTGGAGTCAAGAAGATGAGTTCAAATCTTGTCTCTGACACACACAGTACCATATGTGTGAGGAACAGCATATCATTTAATCATTCAGTGCCCTAGTCAACTCTCTAAAGAGTTTGGTCCAGGTAGATTGCCAATCTATATCAATGGGGTGGGGGGAGTTACCACAGTGGGAATTTGCCAACTAATGAAATCACAGGCTCAGACAGTTTAAACACACACACACACACACACACACACACACACACACACACACACCTAGGAGGAACAGTGGATAAAGTGCAGGACTGACCTGAGTTCAAATGCTAACTCAGATACTATCTGTGTGACTCTGAGCAAGTCATTGAACCTCTCTGTGCCTCAGTTTCCTCATCTGTAAAATGGAAATAATAATAGCACCTATCACAGGGTTACTATAAAGTTCAAATGAGTTAACATATATAAAGCACTTTACAAGTCTTAATATACTATATAAATGCTAGTTATATTGTTTTATTTATATATATATATATACATATATATATATATATATCCATATGTATATTATATAGTTTGGGGGTGAATTGTTGTTGTTGTTGTTGTTGTGTTTGTCCTTCATTCTCAACGAGGACCATGACATCAGGGAGATGATGACATGACTTGCAATTGACTTTGGTTTGAGTGAGGGAGGGCTGTGCAAGGTCACCAGCCTCACTTTCTCCTCCAGAGCCATCTGGGTCCAGTGACCGGGTATTCATCAGGATGACTGGAGATGGCCCAGCTTGGGGGTGAATTCACACATGTGTATGGTTATGTGTATATATACGTGTATGTATGTGTATAAATGTGTGTGTAAATACATACATACATACATACATGTGTGTATGCATATAACCGCTCCAATATCTTTGCCAAGAAAACCCTAAATGGGGTCATAAAGTCAGACACGACTGAAAAATGACTAAACAACCAAAGTATCATATATTTAAGCACTTTAAAAAAGGTAAACAGAAAATGAGATACTGCTTTAAGACATCAGTAGAAACTGACAATGACAGGTTCTAGATGTCTCTGTCCAGGAAAACCTCTGATATTTCTTTCTTAGTATTCTTCTTTCCAGTGGGGTCTTTAGTTTCTAGTCATGCCTGCTTCCAGAGCCGGTAAAAGTTCAGTGAGAGGATGCTCAATTTGGAGTCAGAAGACCTGGGGTTTTTACTTTGGGCAAGTCATGTGAACCCTCTGGGCCTCATTGTCCTCATCTGTGAAATGAGAGGTTGTACCAGATGACCTCAAAGGTCCTTTTAGCTCTGATTCTATGACCTTATGCTTCTCCTGAGGGCTACCCTCTTCCTTCTGTCCTGCCTCTTCTTTGGAGACCCTCTTCCCATATCTAGAATTTTCTTTTCCAACTTCTACTTTTCTAAATGATTGCTATCTTTAAATGAACCCTGCCTGTGACCTCAAGGGTGGTTAACCAGACCTGGTTAAGACTCCTCCCCCTTATAAAACATCAAAGATGGTTCTTTGCCAGAGGTATTATAATACCAGAATCGAGTGTGCTGAATGATTGGTTCAGAAGTCTTAAACCATGTAGACTCCTTTTTCCTCCTCAGGACCAGCTGGTGACTTTCCTGACTTATTTCCCTCTTTTGTCTCCCCAGTCTTGCTTTGAAGGTATTTGTCCCAATCTCAGTGTGAGAAGATTGATGACCAACCCTAGTTTGGAAGGTCCAGTCCTCACTCCTGCAAAGGGAACTTTCACCTGGGCTTCCATAAAGTCCTTCCCTGGTTGTCCCTGCCTCCCACTCCCTTGGCTATACCCAGTTAATCCATATCCCTTGACATCTCTGAAAAACACCAAATAAAAGGGCCTATTTATTTCATCATTTACTCACCCATCTAATTATTTTGTGAAGCTCCAGAGACCAAGTGATCTACCCTGACAATAGATCATAAAATACTGAAACAGAGACCTTGAAGATCATCCACTCTAACCCCCATCATTTAATATGAAATAAAACCAAAGTCACAAACCAGGGAAATACAAATCTGAAATCTGTCTTCTATTCTAATATTTTGGTAATTCTCTAGAAATATCTTGGTAAACTAAAAAAGTGGAGCCCTGAATCAGGGGAGCCAAATTCCCCTTTTGGAACTTAACAGAATGAATGTGTTTGCAACATGACATCAAGTTCCAAAATGTGCCAACATGCCTCATCTTCTCCTTGGTTGTAACACCTGCATCTGCTACAGAAACCATAGCCAACCTCTAGAATGGCATAAGCCTTGTCTGGGAGCCTATTCTTAGCTACATGGCATAATAGGTCTTCAAATGCCAGTCTGATTGCAGATAAGTGTTTGCTGAGACATTATCAATGATGTTTAAATTATCATAGAGAATAGGCAAACTCATGGGACTGGAAGACAAAATTACTCCAACCTTTCGTATATTCTTTATATATGGTGAGTATAGCTAGTCATTTATACATTGACCCTCTCATCAGAATGTAAGTTCCTTAAGGGCAGGGACAGGCTTTTTTGCCTTGCTTTTTATTTCCAACACTTTGCACAGTGCCTGACATTTAATACTCACTTAATAAAAGAATGATTGATAGACTGATGTGCAGCATGGCTTTTTCAAGAACAGATCATACCAGACTAAACTTATTTCCTTTTTGATAGTTACTAAATTGGTAGATCAGGGAATAGTCTAGAAATAACTTTTCTAAATTTTAACAAAGCAGTTCATAAATCCTCGTATCCTATTCTTGTGGACAAGCTGGAGACATGAGGACTAAGCAATAGTAAATAGTAAATGAGTAGGAACAGACAGATAAAAAGAGTGCTTCTTACTGGCCCTATGTCACCTTGAAAGGAGGTAAGCTCACTGGGGATTGTGCCTGGCCCTGTGCCATCTTTTTCAGTGGCTTTGATAATACCACTAATAGTAATCATAGCAAACACTTATATAGCAACTTAAGGCTTACAAATTACTTTACACATATCAACTCATTTGTTAATAATGAAAATAGCTAACACATACAACGGCTTTCAGGTTTGCAAAATGCTTTACAATATAGTATATTAATCGATTCTGATAATAACTCAGTGAAGCGGATGTTATTATTATTGCCACTTTACAGAGATGGGCAAACTAAGTCTGAGAGATGTTAAGTGACTTGGCAATGGTCAGACAGATGTCTGAATTTGGGTCTTCCTGACTCCAAGGCCAGCACTCTGTTAATCAATCTTTTATACAACATATATGTGGGAAGGAGAGTTAGCACATTGGATGACATAGTCAGTATGCAAAAACATCTTGACAAGGTAGGATGTTGGGCCAAATCTAATAAGGAGAAGTTTAATGGGAACAATATAGAGGTTTACAGTTGCATTTTTAAAAACCAATTTTGCAAGAATATAATAGGAGAGGTTTGGCTAGATAGGAATTCATCTAAAAAAGGTATAGGGAGTTTTAGTGGATTGCAAATTCAATATGAGGTCATGGTGGGAAATGCTAACCAAAAAAGCTAATGTGATCGTAAGAAAAGCCTAAGGGAGATAATAGTTCCACTGTCTTCGACCCTCATTAGACCACACCTGGATGACTGTGTTCAGTTCTGGGCATCCCATTTTAAGAACACTGATAATCTGGAAAGTAACCAAAGAGGGCCACCAGCAAGGTGAAGGAATAATAAAAAAACACATCATATGAGATCAGTTGAAGAAATGAGATAGCCAGGGGAAGGTCTGGGGAGGGGAGAGGGGAATGATGGCTGTCTTCAAGTATTTCAAGGTCTGTCACATAAAAGAGGAATTAGACATGTCCTTTGCCACAGAGCACAGAGCTAGGCACAATTGGTGTAAAATGCAGAGAAGCAGATTTAGGCTCAATGGAAGGAGAAAATGCATAAAAAGGAGAGCAAACTTTCTCAGAAGGATGTAGGTTCCTGTTCACTAGAAGTATTCAAGCAATGACTGAATGATCACTTTTCTGTGTGCCGTTAGAGGTGATTCTTATTCAGGTGTGAGTTGGGTCGGCCCAAGATCTAGGTTCCCTTCCAATTCTGATATGTTGAGATTCTTTCCACCAGAAATACAATTACTCTCACTGTACCTCAGCACTACAAAACTAGATATGATAAGAAATCAAATAATAGCCAAATTTAAAAAAATTAAACATACTATTTAGAGACCCCAGAAGAGAGGGAGAAAGTTACATTCCCTGTCCCTTATATAAATATCATTCGTATTTACTTACATATTTTCTTCTCTAATAAAATGTATACGCCTTGAGGGGAGGTGTTATTTTGTTTTTGTCTCTGAATCTCCAGCATTTTATGTAGTGTCTGGCATATAGTAGGTGCTTAATAAATGCTTACTGAGTAAGTGAATGAACAAATCAAAAGACCCAAGTATGTATCCTATTTACAATATTCTCTAGTTGTATTACAATAGGTCTATTGCTTAACAGCTCTGTGACTCAGTTTCTTCATCTGAAAAATAAGTATAAGTTGGGCTGCCTCTCTCATAAGTATGTGTCAAGGAAAGTGCTTTATAAACTTTCATCTCTTCTGTGTGTGTGTGTGTGTGTGTGTGTGTGTGAGAGAGAGAGAGAGAGAGAGAGAGAGAGAGAGAGTTGTAGTGATGAGGATCATAATAACCAATGATGACTGTTCCACAAGATCATATTTCCAAAAGTTTTAAAGGTTGTCACTATTAATCACCTAATTTGTTATACAAGCATCATTCTTCCAACCTTGACCATTTATAAATCTAAGTGAATGATCCTAAAATATTACCTGGGAGAAGGAACACCATGACACCCTGAAATTCAGCTTCAAACAACCTAGACTGCCTGGCAATAACAACAGAAACAAAGGAAGTTGGTTCCTTGTGAACAAGGGAATTTTTTAATCCAAAAAAATGAGAAAAAGATACAGGAGGCCTTAATAAATATATAAACCCCATCATTCACTGTCATTTATCAGAGATCAAGTATAGGCAGTTCCCAATTTACCAAAATCTGGTAAGCCAGTTGTGTAATACTCTCAATGTATTTTGCCAGAAAATTGGTGCTTAGGCTCCCCACTAGCCTAAAAAAAGTCCAATCTACTCTCATTGTAGTTGAAATTGGAGAAGAAAGTTGGGGTGCAGTAGACTGTCTTTGGAGTTGAGACCCAAGTTTAAATACCAACACTACTTCTTACTAGCTATGTGATTGGCTCTCTGCTTCAATTTCATTTTGGTCCTAGAAGGTAGAACAAGAAACAATTGGCAGAATTTGCAGAAGCAAATTTCAACTTGATGTAAGGGAAAAAAGCTTCCAAACCATTAATCAGAACCATCTCAAAATGTAATGAGTGAACTTGGGAGATACCAGCTTTTCCCTCATTAAATATCTTCAGACAAAAGGCAGGTGACCAACTGGTGCCTACGTGGTATAGAGGATTCTTATTCAGGCATAATTTGTTCTAATGGGTTTCTTAGATCCTTTCCAAGCTTGACATTCTGTGATTCATTTGTCAATGTGTCAATACAGCAAAAACCTATGATTTTGTTGATATGGAAATGCCTAATGTGGAAACTCTCTATAAATGTAGATTATAAATTGAAGGTAAAAACACATAATTTATTGGGTTGTTGTGAGGGAGACACCTATATAGTCACTCCATAGGGATCTAAACTTCTTAGTACTATATAACTGTAAGCTATTATTATAAAACTAACTTGATTTGCCCTTCTGAGTTGATCCCTGCCCTTTTGGATCCTCCTCCTCTTTTTTCTTCCCCTTCCTGCTTGTCTTTCCATAATCTTTCAGCTATATTGCAGACTATACAAGCTTTCATGGACTAATTTGGGATTCACACGGTTTCTCTCTCAAACAGTGTTTCTATGGAGAAAATACATTAAAAGGATGGTTAGTGAACACTTAGAAAAGGAAGTGATGACCATATGGAGAAATAATTTGTAATAAAATTGGATTTTCCCTTTCCTCCCACTCTCCAGAGATGCAAGTTCCTGCCCCAGTATAACATACAGAAATAAACAATATTCATAAATCTGATATGCTGTAGTTTGTCCATTAAAATGGAAAGACATTTTGCAAGGTTGGTGTTTGTAAGTCAGGGAGCTCTCATATACTCCAAATGGGATGGAATGCAATTCACACATCAGTCCTTTTGACCACACTTCAACATGGGTAGCTATGCTACAGAATTCTCAGATGTGTACATATCAATCAATCAATCAATATTTATTTATTTATTAAGCACCTACTATATGTTAAGCACTGAGTTTACAAAAAGAGTCAAAAGACAGTCCCTGCCTTCAAGGAGCTTACAGTCTAACAGGAGAGACAACATGCAAACAAATATATGCAAAGTAAGCTGTATGCAGGATGGATGGGGGTGGGGGTGGGGATGACAGTAAGGCATTGGAATTAAGAGGGGTTGGGGAAAGTAAAAGGTGCAATTTTAGTTGAGACTTAAAGGAAACCAGATACCACACAAAGAAATGGTGAAAATAGGGAGAGGGCAAGATGTGCTGTGGGTGGTATAGTGTGGTGATGGCTGGGAAATGACATGGAGAGTCTGTGCCTCAGCAAGATAAGCCATGAGTTCAATTCTCAGAGCCGAAGGACCCAAAAGTAGGATAGCCAGAGAGCAAACAGCACAGTGTTGTGGTAGTTAGTTAGTTGTCTCTCTGAAGAATGGTGACTAATCCAATAATAAATGGGACAAGAAACAGTCAGTAGAATGCATAAGTGGTACTTTAAAAAAGATTTCAGGTAAATCATCTTTCAGGGTAAAAGCAGTGGTTCTTTTTTCAGGGGGAGAGGAAGGTGGCACCTGGGTTATCAGCACATAGCAATTTAGCTCATTTGTCACAAATTTTCTGAAAAGAGCTTCTTTGGGTATGTTGAGTGAATGTTTGGGGGTGCTTTTTTAAACTAAAAATTTTGATGGGCTCTGTTTTGAGAATTACTTGGCACTGTACTCAGCAATTAAACTGAATTCCTAATTAGATTTCTATAATAAAAAGACCTCCTGAGAGTCAAACATCGATTTCATTAAATCATATGTTTAACCTGATTATGGGCTATCAGTCAGTGACTAGCCATGGGAGCAGAGAAAAAAAAATCTTGTGTTCTCCTTTAGGCCAGCCAAGGACTGCCCTCACTCTAGAAGCCAGAAAATCCAATTATATATACATGTATATATATATATATATATATATATATATATATATATATATATATATATATATATATATATATATATGTATATATGTATATATATATATGTATATATATATATGCATTATATGTATTATATATGCATGTATAGGGCAGCTAGGAGGCGCAGTGGATAGAGGGCTAGATCTAGAGTCAGGAGGACCTGAATTCAAAGGAGGCCTCAGACACTTACTATGTTAGCCTGGGCAAGTCACTTAACCCTGTTTGCCTCAGTTTCCTCATCCGTAAAATGAGCTGGAGAAGGAGATGGAAAACTACTGCAGTATCTCTGCCAAGAAAACCACAGATGGGGTCATAAAGGGTTGGACATGACTGAAATGACTGAACAACAACAACATATGTATATATATATAATAGATGCATCACCATGTATAGATACATGTGTATATTTCTACACATATGCATACACACATACGCACATATAAATTGTGTGTATATGCATATATATGTGTATTGTGTTTTCACATATATACAAATTTATTCATTCATTTGTTTATTTAAAAGGATTGTTTCAATTCCTAACACTCTATAACTGCTATAATTCTTCATCAAGCTTCTCTTGGAAACTTTCAGGTCATGGAGAATTAATAACCAAGCACCAGAATTGACAAACCCCTTATAAGCAAAATGTCAAAAAGTCAATATCCATTGCACATTACTTTCAAGGACATTCTGAAGGTGAGGTTAAAAAAATGATGGTGGTCGAGTTGAATCATATTTCATGTTTAACTATAACTTTTGAAAAAGGCAGGACTGATAGAATCAGAATATTAATGGAGCTGAAGAGAGGAGGAACTTTTTGATTTTATATGAGGAATATTTTTCCAAAGATATCTGTGTCAGAGGGAAAATGAACTGGTCAGATATTTCAAATTCATGCCCTTATTACCTTTTGAAAGGTGCCACTCAAATTCCCCTCAAACTCACACACTGACAACAGGTATTACATGTAAACATAGACTGGAACACTTCACCCTTTCCTCCACCCCAAGAAACAATTGTATTTCAGAAGTGAGTTTGAAAAGAGGTGTCTCCTGATCTTCTGGAAATGTCTATTTGTGTCTGTATATGTGTTTGTATGTTTCTGAAAAGGATCTGAGGGCTTTTGTGGACTGCAAATGTGATCTAAGTTAATAAAATGATACAGCAACCAAAAAAACTCCACCAAGAGAAGCATGGATTCCAGAAATAAGGAAATCATAGGATCTCTATGCCTAATCTATCGTAGTTAGTTCTGAATCCCATAGTTTTCAAAGGACTTTCATAATCAATCAGTCAGTAAGCATTTATTAAGTACCCACCATGTGCCAGGCACTTGTGCTAAATATTAATGATACAAAGAAAGCCCTCCTACCTGCACTTCACACACCCTGTCCAAACAACAACAACACCAGTCCTTGCTCTCAAGGCACTCAGAGTATCCTGGTTGAATAATAAACTGCAAAATGTCCAGAGAAAGCCAGCAAGAGCTCTGATCAATACAATGGTCCAAATTCAATTTAAGAGATAATTCCAAAGGACTCACCATGAAAAATGCTATCTCCCTCCAGAGAGAGAACATATGGACACAGTGCAGTTTGAAGCGTATTTTTTTTTCTCTTTCTTTACTTTTCTTGCCTTTTTGTTTTTGCAACACACCTCATGTGGAAATGTATTTTGCATGACTTCTTATGATAATGGGTATCATGTGCCTTGCCTTCTCAGTAGGTGGGGGATGGGAACAGGAAGGGAGAGACAGAATTTTGAGCTAATAATGAAAAGAGCCCCCCCCACCCCACCCAAATCAAAAGAATGTTCAGAGATAATCATGTCACAAGAGGATCGGTAGAAGAAGGAACTGGGAACTACCTCTGTCGCCTTAGGTAAGTTACTTAGCCTCTCTGAGCCTCAGAGCCTCTGATCTGTAAACAAGGGAGTTGAAATAGGGGGTGGGTTAAGCCTCCTTGAAGGTCTTCAGACATACCCTGGATTCCCTAGGGTTATAGATTGTACTAAATTTATCTATTTTTTGGTTGGTTGTTTTTTTCCTAGGATTGAACTGGAGGAACGGCATCACAAGATCTTAAGGTAACACCACCGGCTCTAGAGAATCCACAGCAGAACAATTTGTATCAAAAAGGCCAACCTGTCCTTAACCTTCCATTTATGCCTCTCACTTGCAATAACTTTCCACCTGGTTAATAGACCAGGGACTAAGATAGGCTCAGCAACCCAGCCAGCTCAAGACCCAGTCTGTGGGCTATCCCTATCTATCTGCTCTTGCCTGACCAGATTCTAATTTCATGCTCCTTAGCTTTTGATTTCTTTCTTCCCAAATTGATAAAGCTTGAAGTGGGGGTCTTAGAGATCACCCTATCCTACCTGCTCATTTAACTTATGAAGAACCGAAGTCATTGAAAGATGATTGTTCAAGGTCACCCTTAGTGCTGGAGGTTTAATTTGAATTGGATCTTTGACTCCCAAACCAATATGCTTCCTAGTAATCGTTGTTTATATAAGGTATTACAAAAGAAGCTAATGAGAAACTAATACTTAAAACTGCACTAAGACTTTTGGAACAGCTCTGTATAGCACTCTGAAGATTACAATGCATTTCACATATATTATTTCATTTGGTCCTCATAATACTGGGAGGAAGTGGGTACTATAAGTATTATTGTCTCCCTTTTAGAGATGAGGAAATTGAAGCTCTGAGATGTCAAGTGACTTGCCCTGAACCATGGAGATTTGAACTCAATTGTTCCTGATTCCACATCCAGCATTCTATCTACTATACTATTCCACATTTTTGCCTTTCTCTTATACCATGCTTCCCAAACATATGAACTCAGTTATTTCCTGCATCCCCTGGGCCTCCTCACAGTGTAGTTCATCATGCTTGTAACGCCACTGTTGAAATGCATTACTACAGAGTTTTACCCAGGGCTTTTAACCCAGAAGGAGAATGTTTTGGAAAAAAACTCCTATTTCCTTTCTTCATTCAGTGATATTGGTCCACAATACAATGCTCCCTCCATTACCTGAAATTAACTTTTTGTTAAGAAAAATAAATTTTCAGTATTGTTACTTTTAGGAGCAATTGTAATTAACATGGAACTAGAAAGGGCCTTTACAGCCACTGTCCCCAGGATATGAAGGATGATATGTGTGCCAAGAATATAAGCTTCCATGTGACAGAGATGTAAGAAAGGAAACATACAGTCAAATAAAATGTATCTGCCAACACACTTATGACCTATCAATAGTTCTCTGCAAAATGAAGAGGTGTGTGTGTGTGTGTGTGTGTGTGTGTGTGTGTGTGTACTAGCTACTTCAGGTAGGTAGGATTTTTCTTGACTACCTCACCAGGGTGTTGCAAGGAAAGGACTTTGAATGATTGTAGACATTATGAATAAATAATTACCCTACTTTTCCAATCTCTCAAACAGTGTCTTACCTATAGTAGATGTTTAATAAATGATAGTTGAATTGAAGGTAAAATATCACAAAAAGGTGCTCCATTTAATGAATACGTAACAAAGACCGAGTTGTAGACATTCTTTACATCTCCTTTCTCCGTTCTTTCTATGGTCTTTTCTTTCTCGTTCCCCAATCCATTCTATTTTCTATAATTCAAACATATATCATCTGTCCTGTTCTCACTGAGAGCCCCTTTTTTTATTATTTCTGTGAGCATCTCTAACTAGAAGAAAGAGCATGTCAATGACTAGAACCAGCCTCTTCAGGTAATGCCCTTTTTGTTCTTTATTCACTGAAATCCCATTTGAAACACAAATTCTATCTGTGCAATTGGAGGGTTTGAAATAGACAAATTCTACCCACCTTTGCCTCCCTAATAAGAGATGTCCCAGATCCTTAAAGCTTTTGGGGACAAGGTTAACTGCACTTTTGTAGGACAAATGGTCCCAGGTGAGTAATTTTCTATTCTTGATTTTCTCAGTTATCTGGTATTCGGAACATTTACTCAGTTCTGTCAAAATGTATATGTTTGTGGCCATCCTGGAACTGTTGTGCTGTAAGAGGTATGTTTAAATTTATGATAGCCAATTTTTCAAAATTTCTGTTATATTTATATCCTCATGGGTTGTTGAAAGCAAAAGTCCAAACAATACAGTTGCTTTTCATATTTAAGGGGTGTTCCAGTTATCATTTGGACAAGAAAATAATTTTAAACAACATCAGAGGCTAGTCAAAATTCTACTTCAAAATAAATGACTTTGACTTATAAAATACTGACATGTTTTTTCTTTTTTTTTCCTCCTGGAGAATGCTAACTTTATTTCTCAGAACAGGAAGAGGCAGAAGATATTCTTTGGTTCTAAAATTTGCAAGGAAAAGAAGAATTCATTCATTTTTCTGGGGGAATGAGGAAAAGGGTCAAGAAAGACATAATAAAGCCTTTAAGATTATCAAAAAAAATTGTGTCAAGAACCCTTTGGCAGTCTTATTAAAGCTTATGGATTCCTCAAAATTATGTTTTTAAATGTTCAAAATAAAACATAGACAATTACAAAGGAAAAAAAGTTATACTGAAATAAAGATGTAATTTTATTCCTAGCCTACTTCAGACCCTCTGAAATCTATCCAGGACTCTCAGGTTAAGAACACCTTATCTAGACATAATTTTAACTATTCCCTTCAAGTACATATGCATGTGGATTCCTAGTTCTGCTGCCAAGGAGAGAGAATAGGAAAGAGGGTGTAATTCAGTAGGTTTCTACCACAGATATCTATCTCCTAATCTTGCTGTGAGTACCTCTGGGAGGTGTACATTGTAGGAAGTGTAAAAATAATGTCCTCGAGGGCTGTTTCTGTTCTTATTCTATTCCCTTTTGAGCTGATCTCAGCAGAGCATTCCTTTTGAAGCCAGGGGAAAGCAAAGACAATGAGAAAGGAAGAGAAAAACAGCTCTTGGGCCATGCATTTAAAAGGGTTGAGAATTAAAAGGCTCAACTTAACAGTTAGAAGTGTGTATGTTTCCTGAAATGCCTTCTCTTTTTCTACAAGTTACCAAGTTGTCCAACTGGACATATTCAAATCAACTTTGTCAAAATAGTCCCAGATGGAGTGGAGTCAAACATAGACAGATATTTCTTTTGAGGAGCCAACTCCAGAGAGTGTTTGTAGCACCACTGATTTTTACATAGCAGCAGAGAGCAATGCTGGCGGGGTGTGGGGAAGCAGGAAAGGAGGACATTTGGGATTTATTGTCAAAGAGCAAAGATGGATAAATTCATTAACTTCTCATTGTTTCCAAAATAGTTTGCTCTTCCAAGAAACTGTACGATGAAGGTTTCAACCTCACATGATAATTTTCTAGAAAATTGTAAACACAGATAATATGAAAATTGTGGTCAGTTACTTCAGGGAACTAAAAGTTTTACACACACACACACACATACACACACAGAGGCAGCTAGATGGCACAGTGGGCAAAGTACCCAGCCTGGAGTCAGGAAGACTTGAGTTCAAACGTGACCTCAGACACCTACTAGCTGTGTGACTTTAGGCAAATCACTTAACCTTGTTTGCTTCAGTTTCTTCATCTGTAAAATGAGCTGGAGAAGGAAATGGCAAACCATTCCAGTAACTTTGCTAAGAAAACCCAAAATGGGGGTCATGAAGAGTCACACAAGACTGAAACAACTGAACAACACACACACACATGCAAACACACACACACACACACACGTCACTATGGAGTACTGACAATGAAAATCCACAGCTGAACTAAATTGACAGACACTGATCATGAGGAATAAAGTTACCATAAGTCAGAGGTGACCTTGTCAGAATTCCATGTGAAGTGGACCAGTGACTCCAAAATCATTTTGCAACATCCCAGGATATCTGCAATTATATCCAGGTGTATATAGAAATTGTCAAAATATTCTTTAAAAATATAATTAGCTTCAATTTGCCATCATAATTTTATAAATGAAATATCCCATATCAAAATGGATAGCAGTTGTCACAGACACAGATAATAATTGGGTCTGATGATTCAGTTTACTGAGAGACAAAATGTAGTAGGTAGAGAGCTGAATTTGAAGTTTTGAGAGAATGGAATTGATATCCTGCTTAGCTGTGTGACCACAAGACTTATAACATCTCTGAACCTTTAAAAATGGCAGTCCTAATTTCAAATGGATATGACTGACAATCAAATAAGAGCACGCATCTAAGCACCTTGTAAATCTTGAAGAGCATTGTAAATGGAAGCTATTACTATTGGATATGGTATGACGAAAGGAAAACAGCATTGGACTTTGCATCAAAGACCAGAGTTCAAATCCAGTTTTCTAACTGTAAGACCTTGGGCAATTCTCTTAACCTCTCTAGGCTACAGTTTCTTAATCTGTAAAATGAGGGAGTTGGATAAGATTTCTTTTAAGATTTCTTGTAACTGTGTTTTTCATTCAATTCGATAAACATTTATTAGGTTCCTACAGTATGCAGAGAGCATTGTGGTAAGTAGAGACCAAATTTAATTGATTTAATCCTTTTTCTGAATGGACCTTACTAGTCCAATAGGGAAAAAAGAAATAATTTGCATTTATATTATACTTTCAGGCTTACAAAGTGCATAAGGTATACTTGGGGAAACAATAGGGAGACAAATCTGAATGAAACAAAAATTCATGGCTTATTTCATGACTTACAGTTCTTAGTACAATTCCTGACATACAGTAAGTGCTTAATAAATGTTTGTTGACTGATTGACTTATTGTATATGATACATTTTATTGAGGGAATGAAGAATTTATATTTTATCTTAGAGGCAACAGCGTGCCACTGCAATGTTTGGAGCTGAGACATGACATGATCAGACCTGTGCTTTAGGAATTATTAATGTGACTGCAATGTGGACAATGTGGACAATTCAGAGATTGCAGAAAGGGAGGTCAATCCAGATGAGATAATAATGGTAAGGGTGAAAAGATGGTGGTTGTGTCAATAAAAGAGGAGGAATAGAAGAGATTTTATGGAAGTAGAGATGACAAGATCAAGCAACTTATTAGATGTGGAGTTTTATGGGGAAGCAGTGACTACACCAAAATGAAGATGCCTCCTTGAGTCAATGAACTGTAATTGTGTGATCCCAATGTCAGCACAAAGCACCCCAAACTGGGGCAGGACTGGGGTGATCATATCAATTTCCTTTATTCTCAGGCCAACTTATCCTTAGGGTATAGAAAATCAAGGTAATTTCAGTTTAGGAAATATCTTCTTGTAGACTCCCTTCCATTTGGGGATTCTAGGTCCATATTTATCTTGTGGAAAATAGGGTGATATCTATCATGGGAATTTTTTTTATTTTTCCTTTTATTATTAAAGACTCAGGGACATTCTTCCTGGAATCTTTGGTTAACAAAGTCTGTCTTAATATTAACATCGGAACAAAAGCTGTGCCATAGGATATAAAAATTTATTTAGAGCCTTAACATCACTTAGGCAAAAAGCTAAAGGAAAAATCTCAACTCTCCCTCCCTCAACTCCTTGGTAACACATAAATCCTCCTCCTCAATCAGTCTATTGGGAGCCCTCTAAATGTAGTCTAATTTGTTACCTGATGTGGACCGCCTATAGAGTTTGTTTGACAAAGTTTGTTTTTCTAGGGGATGTATGAGATTATGACTATTTATGTTTATTCAACTTTTATGACATTGAAGGAGGTATGGGATTAGGGATCTATCTTCTCTTTAACTTTTATGTCTAAGAGGAATATACAAGCTTATAATCTACAAATGAATTATTTCTCTCTCACTGTGATATAAATTTGCCTCTAAAAAACCTTGTTAGAGTCCTAATTGTTGTTCAGGTTTTCTCTGAGGCCTGAATCTATGCTTAAGCATAATAATAAAACCTAGGTTTTTATCTCTACAATCTCTGCATTGTGGTAAATGTGTACTTGGGAGCAGTTATCCATCATATGATGGCAGCTAGGTGTTGCAGGAGTTAGGAGTCAGGAAAGCTCCTCTTACTGAGTTCAAATCTGACCTCTGACACTTGCTGTGTGATCCTGGGCAAGTCAGTTAACCCCATTTGCCTCAGTTTCCTCATGTATAAAATGCACTGGAGGAGGAAATGGCAAACCATTCCAGTATCTTTGCCAAGAAAACCCCCAATGAGGTCCCAAAGAGTCAGACATGACTGAAAAATGACTGAAAAACAGCAAAACCCATCCCATGAACACAGAGAGGAGATATTTCTCCCCTAACATATCTTTTACTCCAGACTTCCACTAATAGACCTATGGGACAGATGGTGGAAAAGCATGTGTGTGCTCACCCATTTGCATGCTCTCAAATGCTTGTGGTTGAATGTGGAGTGGGGAAATATTATTGAAGACAGACAAGCAAACTGAGAAAGCACGCTAGGTAGCCTCTATCCTTTCAAATAGCCATTGGGTTACAGTTCCAAGTTCACAAATCATTCTTAGGGTGCCTTTGGAAAATCTGTGGATGCCTGATCAAGTCTGCAAGTAGACAAAGGACTGGATCTACCTTGGAAAGTTGAAAAAAAAGGTCAAATTAATATTATTTCCTTTTCTGGCTATAGTCATGGGGGCCTATTGTCTCCAAGTGCACTTAGCTCCAAGAGAGAACAAACCCTATTGTCATGATAATGATTCTGGTTCACACATTTTCTGCTCTCTTAAAAAAAGTTTTTCTTCAAATACTTTCCCCATCAGAATTTTAATAGCTAACATTCTTTCACTTTCACTAGTCTAATTGTTGCTTTTGACCTTTTGAATATTTCAGTTTGAGTGGTTAGCCATGCTTGCAGTCTGCCACCTAAAATGCCCAAGTTGAAAAAAAGTCAGTCAAAGTAGATAGTGAAGAGAAAATCCAAAGTATGTAATTTTTTTCAACTCATAAGTCATTTGACTGTGACCAAGGTCAAAAAGTTATTGCCCTGTCACTAAAGATATGTACTATCTAGGAAACAGAGCTGTAGGCAATGACCTAATTTTTAGTAGTTACTGTTTTTTTAATCTGCAAAATATTTTACAAAGGATTGGATACTGTTTGGATACTCCAAAAGAGACCCCACTCTGAGCTTAAAGGTCAGAACTATCGGTAGAGTAGGATGGGACTAGCTTTGTATGAGGGCAGGAAATTCGTCCCCAAGGTAAGATATGTAAATGGCTGCTGACAGTACTACCAAGCCTAAATTGAAATCTCCATTGTCTATTCTTGAGAATTTGGGCAAGTCTTTTATCAGCTTTGTGCCTTAGTTTCTTCAGCTATAAAATGAGGGGGTTGGACTAGATTGACTCAAAGGTCCCTCACAGCTCCAGAATGATGATCCTATGATTGTCTAAATCAACGGTTCTCAAACTTTTTGGTCTTGAGACAACTTTGCACTCATAAATTATTAAGTCCCTCTATACTCCAAAGAGCTTTTGTTTATGTGGAATACTGATATATTTATAATAATAAAAGTTGAACACTAATTCATTGTTGGTAGAGTTGTGAGCTGATCCAACCATTCTGGAGAGCAATTTGGAACTATGCCCAAAGGGCTATAAAATGTGCATACCCGTTGACCCAGCAATATCACTTACAGGGTTGTATCCCAAAGAAATCATAAAAATGGGAAAAGGACCCACATGTACAAAAATATTTATAGCAGCTTTCTTTGTGGTGGCCAAGAGCTGGAAATTGAGGGGATGCCCATCAATTGGGGAATGACTGAACAAGTTGGGGTATATGAATGTAATGGAATACTACTGTGCTATAAGAAATGATGAACAAGTGGACTTCAGAAAAACCTGGAAAGACTTATATGAACTAATACTGAGCGAAGTGAGCAGAACTAGAAGAACATTGCGTACGGTAACAGCCACAGTGTTCAAGGACTGATTTTGACAGACCTAGCCCATCTCAGCAATGCAAGGAGCTAAAACATTTCCAAAGGACTCATGATGGAAAATGCCATCCACATCCAGAAAAAGAACTATGGAGTCAGAATGCAGTGTGAAGCAGACTATTTTCTTTTTTTGTTTTGTTTTTCTTTCTCATGGTTTCTCCCATTTGTTCTAATTCTTCTATGCAACATGACTAATGTGAAAATGTG
Source organism: Trichosurus vulpecula (assembly GCF_011100635.1). NCBI lineage: Eukaryota > Metazoa > Chordata > Mammalia > Diprotodontia > Phalangeridae > Trichosurus > Trichosurus vulpecula. The sequence goes on from NC_050579.1 coordinate 111,326,959, forward strand.
TTTAATAGGAACCTATGTGTAAAGCCCATAGCAGATTGCATGCCATCTTGGGATAGAGGGGGAGAAAATTTAAAACTTATGGAAGTGAATGTTGAAAAGTAAAAATAAATTAATTAATAAAAAAGAAAAATATTAGAAGTGAAAATTTAGTATTATAAAAATAGTTTTTACCTCATGAACCTCCTGAAAGGGTTTCATGGACCCCTGGACATACTGGGATCACAACTGAGAACCACTTCTCTAAGAAAAAAAAAGCCAAGATAGAGCCCAGTCGTGAGGTTGAGGCAGAGCTCAGGCAAGGCATATAGTTGGTGGGGGGCATGGTAAAAGTAGGGGCAGCAACAGGCTCTCACTAAGATAGTAGCTCAGTTGTCTCCAAGGTATTTCAGGCAAGCTGGGGGACAGGGAGGAGAATAATAACCACCAGGCTAAATTCTGGTCTGGTAGATGAGGAGGGAAGGAGACTTAGTCCTATTCCAGGGAGCTGGCCTCTTCAGTACCAACAGCAGCAGGAGTCCACTTTGTAGTAGGTCTTCCCACATGAGGAAAGGGGGCAGTATAATTACTGAGAAGCCCAGGGACCTAAAGCAGCCAGTGAATCAGGTCCTCATCCATGAGTGGCCTTCACAGAGAGGGGGTTAAGGAGGGAGCCTTGGTTCTAGCTGCTTCTCTTACTTTTTTCCATCTTCTAGTCAAAATGGACTATTCACCATCCCTCTATCCCACAATTGTCTACCTCCTTGCTTGTGTCTAAACTGTTTAACCATACCTGAAATCTAACCCCTACCCTACCCATCTCCACTTATTGTCATACTCTCCACAAGGCTCAGCTCAAATGATGCCTCATCTCATCCATGAAGCTTTCCTGCATCTTCCCAACTAGGAGTGATCATTCTCTCTTCTGATCTAACAGCAATTTATATTCATATTATTAGAATATTTATCATCTTCTAATTTCTATTATATTTTTCGACATTATGCCCACTCTACTAGATAGTAAGCTGTTTGAGGGCAGAAACTATGCTTCATTTATCTTTGTGCCTTTCCCAGCACCTGGCACAGTAGATTGCACATAAATTATAGTTTTTATTAATAGATACTTAGCCAATGTTCATTAAGTGAATGATTATATAATAAGTGTATTTTCACTTAAAGTAAAAACTTTGGACTAATTGAGGCTATTTTGAATACTGAACAGCTGGATTACGCGATATTTTTAAAGAAAGCTTCATGTTCAAGTAACTATAATACATCAAACTAGATTGTGGGCCCCAGTGTGTGCAAAAGACAAGCAAGACTTGAGAGCTAGATAGTGCCTTATCCTTCTTTGTATTCCTTTCACTTAACACAATTTCCTGTACACTGTATTGCAAGATAAAAACGTGTTAATGATGCTGGTGGTTGTACTGTTTATGCAAAGAAGAATTTCCAAAGGGCTTGAAAATTTATCCTTTTAAGTAACTAAGCATTCTCCTCAACTTTGTTTTTGGTCACTTATTATTTAGCAACTTTTCCTTCACAAAAAATATAACATTAATTAACTTCAGCCTGGCCTATGAATCAACAAATGATGATGATAAAGCATTTATTAAGTGCTTCCTATGAGCCTAGCATTGTGTTAAACTTGGGGATAAAAATACAAGCAAGGATAATGGTGCCTACCTGGAAGGCACTTAATTCTAATAGGAGCAAGAGCTAGAAATGTTAGTGGAGAGCAGTGTGGTTTAGAAATGGCCAGGAAGTAGTCAGGAGTGGAAGGAGCCTGGTTACTGGCAAGAAAAGGGAAATTCACCTATCAGAGCTCAGAAACCCAGGGTCAGAGTCCAGGTAAGTAGATAGTATAAGGTTAAGAAGGATGGCTTCACTGGAGGCACCATGGTCTAGAGGTGGAGGCCTGGTTCAAACCAAGATAAGATGAACACTCACAAAGGCTGTTTGATGTATGACAAATTCTAGATTAATCTAAATTAATAAATGTTATTATATCTCAAAGATCTCTGTTACCCATATTATTTCAATATATTCTGTAGACCTTGGTTCAGTACTATCTATGTTTGTATAACAACAATGTTACTTGCCGCTACTGTGGCTGGATAGGGCCAGCAATAAGACCATGATAACACCAGCACACAGGAGGGCTGCCAGCACAGGTCCTTTGATCTGCTTTCTAAGGAAAGCAACTTTAAGGGGTTTACAATCTCACTTTAATCAAACATACATATATCATTCACTTAGTTCAGGGGAAAAAGCCAGCACCTTGAACTTCAGGCAAATATAAACAGAAATTACAAACAGAAAACACTGACAGATCAAATAGCACAAACTAGTAGACAGGCTTCTAGCTTTCTGTCCAACATCTCAGTACATAGTTACCAGGGAAGCACTAACATCTGAGTTTTCAAACCAGAGTCTCCACACCAACACTCTTCCAATGAGTGAGCCCCAAACAAAATTCTAGCCTCTGAGTTTGTATGCCTGTTCAGGGTCAAAGGGTGTCACAACCATGTGATCAAAACCATGTGATGCTTCTTCAGGCATCACAGCCATGGGACTCAAACCTATGTGAACTAGGCTTTCTTGTTTCTTAAGCAGGTCATCAAAGACTCCTGGATTTAATCAAAGAAGCAAGGCACTTGATTACTTCAGTGCTCCAAAGGGGAAAACAGTAAAAAAAATCCCACCTTAATTACGAATACAGTTTGGGACACAGTGTCAGACACTGAATGAAATACAAATTTCATTGAAGATCCAGTCTTAGCTACATCAAACTTTCATTTCACCTTAGCTTCTTGTTGTTCAGTTGTTTCAGTCATGTCTGACTCTTTATGAATCTATGTGGGATTTTCTTAGCAGAGATACTAGAATGGTTTGCCATTTCCTTCTCTGGCTCATTTTACAGATGAGGAACTGAGGCAAGCATAGTAAAGTGACTTGCCCAGGGCCACACAGCTAAGTTAGTATCTGAAGCCAGTTTCTGAACTCAGAAAGATGAGTGTTCTTGACTTTAGGCCCCACTGTTTCCACTGAACCACCTAGCTGCATAGGGCTGTTACAGTGTCAGGAGGGTCACAGAGGGAAGATACTGGAAATCCAGTTTCAAACCCTGGCTCTTCCATTTACTACCTATGTGACCTTGAATAAGTCACTTCAGGGTCTCATTTTCCTTATCCACAAAAAGAGAGTGTTTGACTAGATAACCTCCAAGATCTCCTCCATCTTTTAAATCTATTATCCAATGTACACTAATTAAATGTTTTAGCTATGGTGGCACCCACACTCTCTTTCACTGGAATGTTACAAAAAGAGAACTCAGATTATTGTGAAAATAATAATTATTAATACCATCTAAAGTATTAATAATACATTATGAAACTTACACTCAGCACCAAGAACATCGCCTTCACAAAATAGAATATGCATGTTAAGACAAACAAAATACAGGCAATACTGAGCTTGCCAAATGAAATTTTCTTTGGATTCCATTTTTATCTCCTGCTAACTGTGAAAGCTCAGCAAATTGAGGTGAGCCAAACCCAACAGTGTTAAACAATTTCATCAGTATATACCCCTGTGTCTAGGGTACAGGGATGATCACTTTTGATGACAACATTTTAATTGGTTATCTGCATATCTGCACCTCTCCTGTGTCATTCTTATTATCAAGTAACCAAAAAAAAAGGTTTTGAAGTTACTGCTAATCCACTTTATAAATTAACACATATACAATGGGAGAGAAGAGCTGAGCTGTTATCAGTGTGACACTTTCTTGATATCACTTCTTTAAAGCTAAAGCTGTAGCTGCATGCAATTAACACCCAATAAGAATATTATATTCAAATAACACATAATTTTCATGTGTTGAGGAAGGAGGGGTGGGTTTCATTTTGATGAGAAAATCAATTGGAAATAGTGCCTTGAAAAAATGTTTTTGAAACTGCAAGGATGCATTATAGATCCAATCTGAGGTCAAAGTAAGGCATTGCCAGGTTAAGGCCCAGGGAATGGCCAAGACGGAGAAGCCCCTCTAGGGCCAAAATAAATATTTAAGGCAGCTGATGATTACTTCAAATCCATTCTGATTTTCTCCTACTGAATTCAAAATTAGGGTAACTACATATCCTTGTTACAGGACTTTGCAAACTAATGGGGGCCTTTTTAATTAGAAGGAGTTGAAAAGCTCTTTCTGAAAGGAAAAAACCTACTTATGGATACAGCCTTAAGAGAAAATAGATGAATTTTTTTTCAGAAGGACTAATAATAATAATAATAATAATACACTTCCAATAGCAATATCATTACCACACAGAAACACATTCAAAGTCCCCCCATGTTGAGGTAATGCCTATTGACTTCATTAATATTGCTAAGGCCTATACTATGCCAACAACTGTAGAGTATTTCCGTATATATGTCTAGAAATATTATGACTATCCTAAAGTCATATCTCATTCCTCAGAATTCATTACTTAGAAATTGCAACTTCCCTAGAAGATTAGCCACTTGTAAATATGAGATTACCTGCTTGTATATAAGTAGGTTTTGTGTGTTTCCCCTGCTATGGAAGCATTGGGCTCCTGTTTCACTGTAGAAATAGAATGACCCCACATTAGGTGTGTTGTATAGGTTGACTTAGCTAGCTTCTGAGGTCCTTTGAATGTTAAAGTTCCATGATTCTCCAGAGCCTTCCCAGCTCCTCTCAATCTGTCTAAGGTAAATCCTAAACCACTTACTTATTCAAGAACTAGCTTAAATTCTAACTCCTCTTGAAAGTCTCCCTGACCACTCAGCTCTAGTCAGTGAACTGCTATGAAATGTTGACTCTTAGAGAGGACCTAATCCTCCTTTTAAAGATGAGAAAACTGAGGGTCCACAGTGGTGAAACCTTGCCCTGGGTCACATGGCAAATAAGTAGGGTAGCTAGGATTTGAATTGCTATACTCTGCTCTGATTAGATCAAATCTAGGGTGCTATGCATAGTTCTAGGTGCCACATTTGAGCGAGGACATTGATAAACCAGAAAATTTCCAGAGGATAAGGATGGTGAAGGGTCCCCAAATCATGTCATTTGAATCATAGAATTTGAGAGCTAGAAGAGACCTCATCAGCCATCCAGTCCAACCCATTTTTAAAAATTTATTTTATTTTTAATTTATGGAATAAAACAAGCATTTCCATCCCATCCATTTTTCGAAAGGAATCCCCACTATAACCTATCTAATGAGTGATCCTGCAGCTTCTGCTTGAAGATCTTCAAAGAGAAAGAACTCACCATGCCCAAGGTAGCCCATTCTACTCTTAAACATCTCTAATGTTAGGAAGTTTTTTCCTGCCCTTGAGTGTCTTTGCAATTTCCACCTGGTTTGTACATTCCAGAGATGAACAGAACAAGTCCAATCCCTCTTCTAAATGAAAACCGTGATATCCTTCCTGAATCTTCTCTTCTGCAGACAAAACATGTCCAGCTCCTGCAACTGGTCCTCATATGTCATGCACTCAAGGGCCTTGACCATTCTGTTTATCTTCTTCCTGACATCCTCAGATGATCAATGTCAATCTTAGCCTCTGTCTCCACCATTAGGACTGTGAATTCCTTAAGAGTAGTGATTGTTTGGATGCCTTTCTTTTATTCCCAGTGCTTAGCACAGTACTTGGCATGTAGTAGGCACTTAATAACTGCTAGTGACTGAATGAATGACCAACCTGGCATCCAGAAAATGTGCACAATGCTACAGATGATTTCTGACAAGGACAAAGTGCAGTGGGATTATAACTTCATTACTGACTCTGTTGTTGTTTGGTTGTGGTTGAGGTTGGTTTTGGGTTGTTTCTGTTGGCTTGACTCTTCCTGATCCCATTTGGGGTTTCTTCGCAAAGGTAATGGAGGGGTTTGCCATTTCCTTCTCCAGCTAATTTACAGATGAGAAACTAAGGCAAGTGAGGTTAAGTGATTTGCCCAGGGTCACATAGCTAGTGAGGGTCTGAACCAGATTTGAACTAATGAAGATTAGTCTTCCTGATTCCAAGCCCAATGCTCTATCCACTGTGCCACCTACCTGCCCCTTTTGATTCTGTTAATGCCCCCAATGATTGCACTAATTTTTTGTGGATATCATATCACATCACAGACTCATCACTGAGCTTGCAATCTACTAAACACCCCCCTTCCAATCGTTTTCAAAACAATTGTTGTCTAATATGCCTACCACACCTTATACTTCTCAAGCAGATTTCTTGTAGCTTAGTGTAAGATTTAATTTTTATTCCTATCAAATTTCTCTTATTAGATTAAACTCAAAGCTCTAGGCCAATGGTCATGGAGATATTGACAATCTTAGTGAAACCTATGGACCTCTGCTCAGAATAATGTTTTTAAATAATCAAAAGAAATGCTAAATTTTAATTAGAGGTTAATGAAAATAGGATGTCACATATTCCCATTCAAGTTCTTGGACTCCTGAAATCTAAAGGGTCATGGACCCCATATATGAACCCCTGCTCTAACACCTCAAATCCTTTGGCTTCTGACTCTGTCATCCAGCATGTTAACTATTCCTCTCAGCTTGAGTTATCTGGAAATCTGATGCATATGTCATCTATGCTTTTATCTAGGTCATTGATAAAAACATATCCCTGGATGCTCCACAGTAAGCTGATTGCCCTGTTAATATTGAAGCATTCACAACTCCTCTTCCAGTCCACTCGTCCATCCAGCTCTGAACCCATGTAACAGCATCATTGTCTAACCTATATCTCCATCTTTCATCAAAACCAATAGTATGAGATACTTATGAAAAGCTTTGCTAAAATTTATGTAACATAAATCCATGGAATTTTCTCATTTACTAGTTAATAATCATGTTTTTAAAACATGTTGGGGTGGGGTGGAGCCAAGATGGCAGCTGAAAAGCAGGTACCTGCCTAAAGATCTCCCCCTGGACCCTCCATACACGTATAAAAAATGGCTCTGAACAAATTCTAGAACTGCAGAACCCACAAAATAGCAGAGGGAAGCAGGCTCCAGCCCAGGACAGCCTGGATGGTCTCTGGGTAAGGGCTATTGTACAGAGCTGGGAGCAGAGCAGAGCCCAGTGTGGGCTGCTCCCGGACCAACCAGACCAGGAGCTGGGCAGAACAGGCCCTAGTGCCCTGAATCAGTGAGCTGTGGCAGTTACCAGACTACGCAACCCCATAAACACCAAAGGCAACAGAGAAGGTTAGTGAGAAAAAACTGCGGGGACAGTGTGAAAGAAGTTTGCGGTTCGGCCAGTGGAGGTGGTGCAGCTACAGAAACTACAGCTACAGTTGCTTTCCGGCCCCAGGCCCACCTGGTCAGAGGAATTAAGTGGCGGATCTGAGCGGGAGTGCAGAGCCTGCTTGGATCTGAATCGCAGTCCAGGTTGGCAGTTCTTGGGGGAGGAGGAGCACTGGTGTAGCAGAACTTGCTGTGTAGAAAAAGCTCTGAAACAACATCGCAGCCCTCAAGCTTGGGACCAAAGTACTCTATACTCTACAAGCAGTCATACCCTGACCTAAAAACTCAAGAGTCAAGTAGTTGGTGGGGAACATGGCCAGGCAGCAAAAATGGTCTCAGATTCAGACTCAGACTTTGGAATCTTTCTTGGTGACAAAGAAGACCAAAACATACAGCCAGAAGAAGTCAACAAAGTCAAAGAACCTACATCAAAAGCCTCCAAGAAAACATGAACTGGTCTCAGGCCATGGAAGAGCTCAAAAGGATTTGGAAAAGCAAGTTAGAGAAGTAGAGGAAAAAGTGGGGGAGAAGAGAAATGAGAGTGATGTTCAAAAACCATGAAAAACAAGTCAATTACTTGATAAAGGAGACCCAAAAATACTGAAGAAAATAACACCTTAAAAAATGGACTACCTCAAATGGTAAAAGAGCTCCAAAACGCCAATGAGGAGAAAATGCCTTGAAAGGCAGAATTAGCCAAATAGAAAAGGAGGTCCAAAGACCAATGAAGAAAATACTACCTTAAAATAGATTGGAGCAAGTGGAAGCTAGTGACTTTATGAGAAACCAAAATGTTATCAAACAGAACCAAAGGAATGAAAAATGGAAGACAATGTCAAATATCCCACTGGAAAAACCACTGACCTGGAAAATAACTCCAGGAGAGATAATTTAAAAATTATTGGACTACCTGAAAGCCATGATCAAAAAAAAGCCTAGATATCATCTTTCAAGAAGTTATCAAGGAGAACTGTCCTGATATTCTAAGAGCCAGAGGGTAAGATAGAAATTGAAAAAATCCACCGATTGCCTCCTGAAAAAGATCCCAAAAAGAAGACTACTAGGAACATTGTCGCCAAATTCCAGAGCTCCCAGACTCAAGGAGAAAATACTACAAGTATCCAGAAAAGAAACAATTTGAGTATTGTGGAAACCCAATCAGAATAACCCAAGATCTGGCAGCTTCTACATTAAGGGATCAAAGGGCTTGGAATGATATTCAGAGGTCAATGGAGCTAGGATGAAAATCAAGAATCACCTACCCAGCAAAACTGAATATCAGCTCCAAGGCAAAATGTGGACTTCTTTCAAGCTTTCTCACTGAAAAGACTAGAACTGAATAGAAAATTTGACTTTCAAACACAAGAATCAAAAGAAGCATGAAAAGGCAAACAAGAAAGAGAAATCATAAGGGACTTACTAAAGTTGAACTGTTTAGTTTACATTCCTACATGGAAAGATGACATGTATAATTTATGAGATCTCAGTATTCGGGTAGCTGAAGGGAATATATGTATGTATATATGTGTGTGTGTGTGTGTGTGTTGTATATATGTATGTATGTGTATATATATATATGATATATATATATATATATACACATAGACAGAGGGCACAGGGTTAGTTGAATATGAAGGGATGATATCTAAAAAAATAAATAAAATTAAGGGATGAGAGAGGGATATATTGAGAGAGGGAGAAAGGGAGAGATAGAATGGGGTAAATTACATTTCATAAAAGTGGCAAGAGAAAGGAGTTCTGTAGAGAAGACGGGGCAGGTGAGGGGGAATGAGGGAATCTTGCTCTCATCGATTTGACCTGAGGAGTGAATAACATACTCACTCAATTGGGTATCTTACCCCACAGGAAAGAAAGAGGAAGGAGATAAAAAAGGAGGGACTATAGAAGGGGGGGCAGATAGGGGGAGGAGGTAATCAAAAGCAAACACTTTTGAAAAGGGACATGGTCAAGGGAGAAAATCAAACAAAGGGCAATAGGATAGGAAGGAGCAAAATATAGTTAGTCTTTCACAACATGAGTATTGTGGAAGGGTTTTACATAATGATACACATGTAGCCTATGTTGAATTGCTTGCCTTAGGGAGGGTGGGTGGGGAGGGAAGATGGGAGAGAATTTGGAAATCAAAGTTTTAAAAGCAGATGTTCAAAAAAAAAGTTTTTGCCTGCAACTAGGAAATAAGATACACAGGCAATGGGGCATAGAAATCTCTCTTGTCCTACAAGAAAGTAAGGGAAAAGGGGATATGGGGAGTAGGGTGACAGAAGAGAGGGCTGACTGGGGAACGGGGCAATCAGAATATATACCATCTTGGAGTGGGGGAGGGTAGAAATGGGGAAAATTTGTAATTCAAACTCTTGTGAAAATCAGTGCTGAAAATTAAATATATTAAATAAATTAAAAAAGGTTAGTCTGGAATGAGCTGTTGTTGATGTGACCATGCTTCAAGACATGAGAATCAGTTGGAGTAATCAAGAATGTTTAGTCTGGAGAAGAGAAGACTTAAGGGAGACATCATACTGTGTTCAAGTACGTGAAGGGCTGTTATTTGGAAGAAAACTACATGTGGGGGGAGGTGCTCCTGTAGAATTGTAAGAAGCAGATTTAGACCTGATATGAAGAAAAAGAAAACTTCTTAATAATAACAGCCATCCATATATAACATACTTTGGAAGTCTCTAAGCCAAAGTGGGTAACCATTTATCACAGACATTGTAAAGGAATTTTTGTTTAAGGTATAGGCGGACTTGTGTATCAACAATCAGCTAGCAGCTGTTGTGGGGGTGTAAGACCAACCCAAGCCCAACAACAAGAACACTACCAGCACACTGCAAAAGCACAGGTTCTTTTGATCTGCTTAACTAAGAAAGCAAGGTTAAGGGGTTGACCAAGCTTACTTTAATTCAGCATACAAATATCATTCACTTAGTTCAGGGGGAAAGACCAGCACACTGAACTTCAGAGCAAAATACAAACAAGTACAAACATCGACAGACAGACCTTGACTGATTCAAATCCCAATACATAGTTACCAGAGTTTAACAAAGTCTTCAGCATCAGGTTACAAGCTGGAGAGCCCTTACTTACATCTGCCCGGAGTCTCCGAATCAACACCATCTCGAGTGAGAGCCCTGTGCAAATGGCTCTGTCTTCTCTTCTTATAGGGTTTCAGACGTCATCAAATGTCATCTGAATGACCAGAACTTAGGCTGCTATGATTGGCTCTTGAGTTAGCACCATCCCTTAGTTAGCCCCACCTGGCCCCCACCTTAGTCACCAATCACACCCACATAGGTTTAGACCTAATAGGGGTTTGGTCTTGGGCTTAGCACCTAGTAAGACTCAATAAAATACCGAATTACTCAAAGGAAACAAAAGCCAAACTCTTCAAGGGCACTTGGTCGAACTAAGTGTTAAGAGCCCATTTTGCTTACCAGCACAACATGATGATTTTATTGGTTCTTACCAACTCTAAACTTCCGTAATTTTGTGATTCTGTGACCTAACTCTCTTTAGTCCTACTTTCTATTATGACACATGGAATTTATATTACATATGCCTTTGTATTACTAGTTGTTTTTCTATGTACATACATCTTATTCCTCCATGTGAGCTTACATTTTACAAGTAAGGAGGACTTACTTTGGGTGGGGCTGGCCTACCCTTTAATTTGAGTATCTTTCTCCTATAGAGGATAGATACATAAGCATGGAGTAGTGGCTATAGTTCTGGCCTTGAGTAAGTAAGACTTGGGTTAAAGGCCTACCTGTGATTACTAGGTACATGACTCAGTTTCTCTCCTTTCTGTAAAAGGAGTTGGGACAAAGTTATCTTTAACATCCCTTCTAGCTCCAGAAATATAAGCATAAGAATGAGTCTTTCTGTGGGCTACAAAAACAAGATGAAAGACCTACTTTGACCTTTGGCCTTTTAGCTTTTTCCCCTGTTTAGAAGATATATGGGAGCACAGCAGAGTAGATCTATGATCTAGGGCGGAAAATGAGTGTGTGTGGGGGCGGGGGAGAGGATGTACACACACTTAGATTCTCTTCTCCTCCCAGTAACTAGTAATGGTTGCCTAGGGGCAGAAGCAGAAATCCTGAAAGTGTCTTTTCCAACCTTAGAAACTGAGTTGGAGAATTCAAAGCATAACAGAAATCCTGCAGAATCACATGGGCAGAGGACACCACTTTACTGTCAACTTAGTTCTAGCATATAGTTTATGAACAATGTTTCTGGACATCACTCTTCTTGGAGAGAGAAGAGAATCACCTACATCATTCCTGAATAGTGTCTTTCTTGGAGAAAGAAGATTGTCTTTGCATCTCCGAAAGGCAGAAAAGGGAACCTGTGACTTGGGGAAGCAAAGAACCAGGAAGTTTTCATTACCTTCTGTTTCAGTGAGTGATTCAGACAGTCTACGTGCAAAGGAAAAGAACTTTGGTTGTTCCAATATCACAAGACATGATCACTTTCCAACAGGTATCTCTGGACTTAGTGTTTTAAATACTTTAAACTGTGTTTGTGGGTTCCTTTCAGTCCTTTGGAATTCTATATTTTTCTATGAAATAAAGACTATCCTCCCTGATATAGACTTTTATCATTCTGAGTATTTGCATAGAAGCTAAGAACTCTTACCTACATTTGGGGAATCTGAGATGGAAACTATCTATAAGCTATATTTGAAGATTGTCCTAGAGTCAACCATCGCCAAGACATAATGAGCCCAAAAGAGAAAATGACCCCAATATCGACCATGTCCTCTTTGGAGGAAGTCACTAGCTATATCTCCTTCTTTTAATCTTACCCTATATTAACTACCAAAATGTCTGGCACAGCAAGGACAACTCCAGGGGACTCACGATGGAGAATGCTATCTTCATCCAGAGAAAGAACTGTGAAGTTTGAATACAGATTGAGATGCACTACATGCTCGCCTTTTTTGCTTCTCTTTTGTTTTTGTTTTTGGGTTGTTTTTTTTTTTTTGGTTCTGTGTCTTCTTTCTCGTGATTCATTCATTGGTCATAATTCTTCTCCACGACTTGACTAGTGTATAAATTGATTCAATGCGAAGTTATACATGGTAGTTATATGAGATTCCAGGCCGTCTTGGGGAGGGAGGGGGGAGGGAGGGGAGAAAATCTGGAACTCAAAATTATGTAGAACCATGTGTGGTAAACTAAAAATAAATAAATAAACAAACAAACAAACAAATAAATGAAGAATGAATGAATAAATAAATTAATCAATTAATAGATAAATAAATAAATAATGAATGAATAGATGGATAAATAAATAAATAAATAGAAAAGGAAATGTCTGGCACAAGGCATCATGGTACAGTGGGAAGAGTCTCATCTAGAGCCAAAACTGTGAGTGTTTGAATCTTGTCTCCACCATTTAGCCATGGCAGGTGCCCAGGTTAACGCTTGATTATATTTGGAATACTTATTTACATATACCATTAGACAGCTAATCTGGTTACCTACTTGTTTTAATGGATCTAAGAACTAAAAATCATTTTTACATTTTTAAAATAAAGTTTTATCGTAATTTAAAAAATTAAAAACTATTCTTCACTCTGGCGTCTTAACCAAAAACAAAGGATTTGGCCCCCAGGCCATAGTTTGTTATCCCCAGTTCTAAACAGTTTCCCTTAAAGAAGCCTAAATGACACATGATTTCAAGTAACATTTCTGACTAATAGGTACCAAGGTCTAATCTAACACCATCGTAATTCATGAGTTGATTCAGGAATGAATGGGATATTGATGAGTCCATAGTTTGCGGAAGGGATCAGAGAGAACTGCCACCTTCTAAATCATGGAGCTCTTTCTGTTCACACTAAGTTGGTTATTGTGCAGTACCTGGAATGGCCACTCAATAGCTTCTTCCTTTTCATGTGCTCGTCAGTACATCATATTGTGTGGCTGAGCTGCTGACATCTACAGGGAAGGTGACCAAGGTCCTGTCTCTTCTAAATCCCCTGTTTCACGTACACTCATGGTGTTCATTACCTCACCTTCCTCCATCCCTCCCCCTCCCCCAAGAAAAACTTGCTAACCTAGCTGGAGGATTTGTTCTTAGACACTTTGGGGCTCACGCTGAGGGCCCCTGGGTGTTTACAGAATTAAACTTTACTGCTGCTTTCTTATATTCTATCTGATCCAGTATGCTCACAAACTCAAGGTCATTTGGTTGGCCTTTGCTAATAAATAGGAGAGATCAGGTAGCCTCCTGATCTGCTGAGCTGGGGCACCTCACTTTGAACTGGGCCCCATGGGAAGATGTGTTCTAGCTCAGCAATAAAGGATTTGGGGCTTTGAGATGACACAGCACTCCTTTATTGGTCCCAGGGAATGTGAGGTTGTGTTAAAGTTGTTTCTTGCCTGAGCCAGAGAGATGTCCCTACTCAGAAGGCTATAAACAGGAGCTAAGGAAAAGAACTCTCTCTCTCTCTCTCTCTCTCTCTCTCTCTCTCTCTCCCTTTCTCTCTCTCTCTCCCCTCTACCCTCTTCTATTTCTTTTGGAACGTATCTGTTGGGACTAGGCAACCTTTCCTTTGGACTACCAGAAACTATGGTAACAATATAAACATGCATGGCAGAGAGAACATATACTTCCCTAAGAGAGATGGTGTCTGGACCTCAAACTCACGACTTCTGCTTTGTGTTTCTTTCTCTGAGCACAGGTGATTAAACACTCTAGCTGGCAGCCACTTCATGAACTGGAAAATTTAAGAGTTCCAGAGTTCGGTGATGACTATGAGTAGAATGGGATTCCTGCAACTAAGTACTTCTCTAATCAAAAAGTGCAACATCACTTTGGCTTGCCAGAAGATTGGACCTGTGAATTGTGTAGACAGTATAGGTTGGGGAGAAAATGAAATACCTATTCCTTAATCCCACAAAGTATTTCATATTTTAAGTTTTTGTTAATGCAAGCATTTTAATCACTTTATGGTGAAGATAATAAATATCTGTCCTATTGCTATTTACTTTGTACATTGAGCAATCTTTCCTATAAGGGACACTGTTAATCCCATTAATGGGGAGATATAAACCACAGATATGAGCTATATGTAAGGTTTGTTTCAGAGATTTTCCCTAGGACTCTAGACGTAGGGCATAATGAGCCAAAGAGCATAATAAAAGCCCTGAGTCTCCTCAGAGGACTCCCCTGAGTTGGATTGCCCCCAGGACTGATACTGGTCTGCTTGGGCCCTGACACATAGCACCTGTTCTGGGAAGGATCCCCCATCTCAGGCCATAGATAACAGACAGAGACATATTCACAATGTTTCCATTTGGTAGCTGAATCTTCTTGGCAATGTTGTTCTGCTCCTTTAAGAAGCATTGTAGAAATCATCTCCTGTAGTCAGTGTTCAACTTCAGAACTCCTAAACCCTTCGGTCCAAAGAGTAGATACCAAGGTGAGAAATAGACATTTCAGGATCACTCTTCAGTCATTCTATACTCAAGGAAAGAATCACGAAAGCAAAAGAGATTGTATGGACTTGAAACCCAGTCATTGGCTCCACATTTTCTCCTTACCATATGTATATAGTTGACATAGTTTTGGGAGAGTGAGGGAAATACCCTCTCTTCCTTGCTGGAAGTCAAGGAGAGATGCCTTCCGATTCTTAAATGGCATACTGCACAAATAGGAAGTTGTTTATACTTAGTTCTTCTTATAATCTAATGAATGGGCAGCTCTTTCTGGTTTGTCATCAACCGTCTTCAATAGAGAACCACAATCAAAGACCAATAAGGGACTGCTGCATCATCCCAAAGTGTACATCATTTAGCATTGCAGAACAAATATGCCCAGCTCAGCAGAGAGACCCCACTAAAGCAGACTGGGGCAGGGGTGAGGAGGGAGGGAGGGAAGAAGTTTCTCCTGGTCATCCTTATTATATTACAGAGTTAAAATTAAATAATACATATAATCAAAGTTTAATTTTCCCATCATAATAAATTAATTTCTATTTAGACCCCAGAGACTATCTACTATTTCAGAAATTTTACACATTTCCCCAGATATGTATATTTTTCTCATAGTAATTACCACTTAAGATCTATTTTAGCCATATTAACATTATCTTATCAAACCTCATATCTCAGAAGATAATAGAGGGTAGAGTGATCTATTCTTCATGGTAGATGAGCACACCGAAGGACCTTTGACTCCTCGCCTTCACTATCCTACTGTCCAGTTAATACTTCATAATTTTGTCCAAATTATCTCCTCCAGATGTCATTTTGACCTTGCCACAACCATCTGTTCCTTGGAACTGCTTGAGAGATGGAAGGAAAGGACCTGATAAGCTAGGGCAGAGAGAGGAGCAGCACAGTGTGGGAGGATAAGTACTGGGTTTGAGACCTAGCTCTGCCATATTGGTGGCAGAACTATGGGCAAGTCACCCAGTTTCTCTCAGCATTATTTCCATCAGCAATCAAATAGAGATGATAATACTAAGGAGTTATTTCGATGAAAGTGCTTTGTAAATTACAAAGCTGTACAGAAATGTGAATAATTATTATTGCTGTTACTATTAGAAATGGGCTTAAGGTAGAACCTTGAGTCTGGCATCTTAGACCACTCAGCCATCAAGGAGGCTATATCAGGAGCCAGTCTTTGCTTCAACAGCTGCCCTGAAAGCAAACATCTCTTAGTTCAGTGAGATTCATACAAGTGGCAAAAGTATGTGGGCATTCTTTACATCAAAGGTGAGTCACTCTTGGTAAATACAGTGTCATGTGCCAGTTGTCTCCACAGCCCTGAACAAAAGAAACAAGTGATGATCCCTCTGTACTGCATTCTGTAGGGAACACAGATGTATCACCTGAAACCCCTTAAGCTGACTGAACCCCCACAGAGAGACATAATACATTTGCAGAAAGAAGTTCACATGGCCACTTACACACAACAAGGGGACTTTTACTCAGCTTCTTTCTTGTTCACAAAGTCATGCAGAATGAGACTGCAGCTGCAGAATGGTGGCAGCTAATTCAATTATCAGGAGCCCTCTGCAGCTGAGTTCCATGTTACATTCTCTGCAAGCAGCCCCCACCCCTGTGGGTGGAACTGCCTATAAGCACACACTGGGCTATCAAACTCTGAGTGCTGGCACACACTCCCCCTTAAACTGTACCAACCTAACAACTGCTTGTTGCTAGAAGGCTGGAGAGAATTGTAGAACAAGCATATGAGGGAATTATTCAGCAAATTTGCCCAGGAGACTTGGAGGATGGGGAACTGGGATGAGGAACCAAGAAATCCTGAATAAGCTATAGGATAGTCAGAAGCAGATATGATTCCCTGCTTTATTACTGACTCACTAGGTAATTTTAGGCAGTAAAGGCACCAAATGGAATCACCAAATGGAAACATTGTGAATATGTTATGGCAGTGTCCCCTTCAGTAAAATGGGGGAAATTCCATTCTATTTGGTGCCTATAAATTTTTGAGATGAGATCAAAGATTCAGAGATGGAAGGGACAGACCTTCAAGGCGATTTAATCCAATCTCCTTATTTTATGGATAAGAAAACTGAGGCTTGAGGAGTTTAAGTGACTTGTCCAAGGTCACAATGACAGTACGTGACAATGGATATAAACTTTTTGAGTCTTCAGACTCCAAAGCCATTCAGTCTGAAATATACTTTGAGCTCCATTTTTTAAAAAAAATCTATATAATAAGATCTATATGATAACAAAGATCTATATAACAAATAAGCGTTAAGTAAATAGAGTTGCAATGGGAAAAAGCACTGAGTAATTTGAGATGAAAGTATTGCATGTCTTTTTTGGGTGCAGAAACGTTTAAGGCTGATCTGGATTCACTTGACTAAATTGCCATGTTGGGTGAACCACTGGAAGCAATTACCCCAACCCCAAAAGGTCAAATGACTCTGATGATAGGCTGTCTGAGGGATAAATATCAGTCTGAATTACTCAAAGCCCAGAGCTTCTATTTACAAGGTCCTATCAAATTAGTTGAAGCTTTCTCCTCATTTAGTTAGACTATTTCAGGAAATCATTTTACCTGGTTGTCCCTTCTGAAAGAAGCCAGTGTTGTTACCAGCCACATTTTGGGATAGAAGGTGAAAAATCAACATCAGACACACTAGTTTTTTAAGAAGCGTGTTCTTCATTGAAGTCCTTCCTTCTCTGATGCCTCAACATGGCATGTAGGTAACTGAGTTCTTGAAGGCTATGCTCACAGAGCACAAAGCTGAGAAGGTCTTTCCAAGCTGAAAAGACTTGGAGGATTGGCTCAGCAATTGGTTCTATGTCTATCATCTTAATACCAGCCTAGCTTAGTACAGAGAGGCTTATCAGATCTACAGAATGTTGGCTACCAGGTGATCAACTTTTCTGGTCACAACAACTCATTAAACTACCTACTAAAGCATGGAGGTGATTGATTACGGATCCTGGAACTCATAGGAGAATGTTAAGGTTGTAAGGAATGTAAAAGAATATGTAAAGCCGGGTGGAAATACTCACCTTGAATCTATACTCACATTAGGAATTTGGTATGATTAATTATTAAGGGCTAATTTGGACTAAGGTGTATCAGCCCAGGATTAGGGGTGGGAATGGGGTGCTAACCCTTTCAAAGCCCCAAACGACCTTCGTAAGAGATAGTTTATCTGATATTAAGTATTAAGTATATTAACCCCAAGGAATATAAACTCTCTGAGACCAGGAATGGCTTTGATTCATTTCAATTCAATAAACATTTATTCAGTGCTTACTATATACCAGGCTAAGCCCTGAGGACACAAATAAAAAAGGGACAGTCCCTGCCCTCAAGAAGCTTAAACTCAATGGGGGAATGTTGTTGTTCAGTAATTTTTTCAATCATGTCCTACTCTTCCTGACCCCATTTGGGGTTTTCTTGGCAAAGATACTAGAATGGTTTGCCATTTCCTTCTCTGGCTCATTTTACAGATGAGGAAACTGAGGGAAACAGGGTTAATTGACTTGCCCAGGGTCACATAGCAAGTAAGTGTCTGAGGATCAGATTTGAAATCAGGAAGAGGAATCTTCTTGACTCCAGTCCTGGCAATCTATTCACTGCATCACCTAGCTGCCCTTAATGGGGGGAAATGACGCACAAAAGGAAGCTGATAATGGTGGGGGAGACAGCACCAGAGGTAATGTTCCCTGGAGTACTGACAGAAAGTGGAAACTTATCTGGAAAGTTCCACCTATAAAGGAAAGCTTTGGGGAAAGTTTAGTTCTCCACCTTCTGGCTCTCAATATGAGGGGAGAGTAAACTGAAGGAGTTGAGAAGGTGCTGAGTATCCACAACTGAGTCAATCAGACAAGATTTCAGGTGATCAGCTCATCCTGGTTTCATTTTTGTCTTTGTATTCCTGGTGTCCAGCAAGGGTACTTCACAAATGTTTGGTGACTCATCAGCTGACTTCTTTCAAAGTGCATGCCTTAAATATTGATGTGCACTTTGCTCTCATCAACATTTTACTCTACCTAACCCACCATTGAATCAGGATTAAAAATCTTCATATAATGCAAAATAAGCCATGACAGCCTCATGGAATGTTACCTAGAATGGATCTTAGCTTCAAACCACTCATTCTACAGGCAATAATTCCAAAGCCCTGAGAGATTAAGATATCTTTGAATTGTCTAGTAGGATGCAATAGAGACAGAAGCAGGATGAAGCACAGGTTTCATCATTCCCAGTCACAAAGGGGCCTAGAAGGATGTGTCAAGTATGGCAGCAATGAGCACTACTACCATTGGTCTTCACCTTCCCCTTAGGGAAGGTAAGCTGCCACAGAGAGCATGTGCTGCTTATTATGCCCTCCTAGGAACGGCCCCCTCCCATTCCAGTGCTCTTTCCACCATGAAAAAATATATACAGTTATCCAAAAAAACCTGCTTCTTTTTTACACTGAAAATAAACTTCCCACCACTTCAAAATCACATGATTCATCAGCTTGCTTACTCACTTTACCCTTCATCATCAGCTAAACCAGTACCACACCTCCCTCATTATCCCAGCTCTCTCATCAGTTAACTCTGCTTTCCCTCCCAGAGAGTCCATTATTTTACCCACCAATCACCGGTATTACATCCAAATGCCTTGTGAATAAATAGGTTCCAACTCAACCCTACCCATAACTCTCCATCTACCTTTCTTCCCTCCCATCCCTCCCCACAACTTCCATACCATCTTCCTCACTCACTTAATAGAAATCTATTAACTGTATCTACTTGCAAGACTCTGCAGTGAACATATGGCCTTCGCCATAAAGGATTTTCGGGAAAGGGAATGATCTGAGCAAAGAAACAGAGGTGAGAAAGCACAGGACTATCGGGACAATGGTAAGTAGTCTAGTTTGTCTGAAGCATAAGGTTGATGAAGGAACTAGCAGCTGATGACTCCATGGCCTCACCTTTGTAGCTGGGAATGGTGGTGCGGCAAAGGGGACAAAATAAACATGGTGGACTTAGCCTATGACCCTGCCCATGTATTAAAGTTGGGCAGGAATCAGGAACACATGGCACAATCATAAAATTATAAAGTATTGTAGAGACAGACTATGGTACTCACTTGGGAAGTGCTGCTTATAAAATGCTTCCTGATCCCATATAGACCTCCCTATTCTGGCTCTCTGCTTCCTGCTTCCTTTCGTTCTGTTCAGATTTCAGTTTTTCTGACATAGCCAGGCCTCTGATTGATGCTAATTTGGATTCTGCCAGACTTACTCTCAAGGTCTGTATGAGGAAATGCTCAGGATCAGTGAATGCTCTAATCCCTGACAAGCATTGGCTCCTCCATATGGGATAGAATAAGAAACGAGCCTGGAAAACTAGGTTGCAGTAAAAATCTAGAGGGCCTTCAATGCTAGGCTGATGAACTTGAGCTTAAAGCTCCAGACAATGGAAGTTGAATGTGAAGAAGTGTGGTTAAGATGGATTGTAGGAGAGGTAAATGGAACAATTATGAGGTTCTTCAGATACCTGAGTAAAAAGTTGATAACTGTAATTCACAAATTAGGAAACTGAGACCCAAAGCAAGTCACATAGCTAAAATTGAAACTGAGGTCCTCTGAGTCCTCTGAATTATATATCTAAGAAATATCATTATCTGATTAACAAAGGCCTGGACAAGCAGAAGCATGGGCTCAAATTATGACTCCAATATTTATTAGCTGGAACAGAACAAACCTCTGGGGTATACCCTCACACAGGGAATAAGAAATGCGTTATGATTTTGCAAAAGAGATTGAGAAAGACCAATCAGAAGGCAGAGTAGTAAGTACCAAGAGAGAGCATTATGTCAAAGACCCATACAGCAGGTCTAGGGAGAAGGGGAAGAGATGGGAGAGGTGGAAGATAAATTGGTTGAGATCAGAGTACGGAATGCTCAGTATGAGATTGTGGAGAGGTAGTAGTTCTAAAAGATCACCAAGCTCCAAGGTACAGCCATGTGCAGGGCCCTGTGGAAGTAGAATAGATTATTGGTTCAGGAGCTAAAAGTTTGAGAGAGAGACAGTGTTAGGTGTTTCACAGCATGAATACAAAAGTCATTCAAGTCGATGTCAGAACATAGGATAGAGAAGAAAATTGAATCACTGAGGAAGTTGTGTCCAGTAAGTTGGTAAATGAAAGCTATAAAGATGGTGGAAGAAGATGGTATGCAATTGAATTAAACAAGAGGCAGCCATAGGAAAAAAGCAGCAAATCCCAAATCAAAAGACTCGGACCCTATACTGATTCTTTGTGTGACCATTGGCAAGTCACAACCTTTCTGAACCTCATTTTCCTCATCTCTAAGCTGGGGTTATAATACACTACTCAACTGAGAGGATCATTATATGGAAAGCACTCCACAAACTAAAATGCAGGAGGCACTAAGCAAGTTGGATAAAAGACGGTCTGCTATGGATATTGAGGGGCAAGGCAAGGGCCAACCTCTCTTCTTTTCCTAGTGAGTTGGAAAGAAAAGGAGGAGAGAATTCCATTGGCTGGGGTTCTAGGGGAAATGATATTATTTGGGCGAAGATATGTTTCTTTTGAGAGGATGGCATAAAGGAAACATGCACGGGAAAAGTAACGGATGCTTGAGTTTCCTATAATAGGACCAAATGGAAGGGGATAATGGGGGATGGAACAGAGGAGACTGGACCCAGGGAAAGAGTGAGTCTGAATTGGTTAGGAATGAAAGTTCAGCAGAAGGGATCAGAGATGAGGATTTTCACCTACATTGGCAATAATAATAATAATTAATAATAATAAACTCCTAATATTTAAATAACACTTGCTGTGTGCTAGGCACTATGCTAAATGCTTTACATACATTATCTCATTTGATCCTCACAACAACTCCAAGATATAAGTGCTATCATTATCCCCATTTTATAGATAAGGAAACTGAGGCAAACAGCGGTTATGTGATTTGTCCAAGGTTGAACGGCTAGTAAGTGTCCAAAGCCATACCTGAACTTGTCTTCCTGACTCCAGGACCAGCATTCTTCCACTGTGTCATCCAGGTGTAGGTGACAAAGAAAAAGGAAATAGGAGCTTGGGAGGTAAGTTAGGAGAATATATTGGTGATAAGAATGGGGAAGTGTTGAAGAGCTGACAGATTTGACTGGGCTGGTGAATTTTACATGGTAAGGACAATAAAATAATTTCTGTTTCCAGTCACACCGTTGAGAGTGATCTAGGTTTACTCTAACATCGCTACATATATTTCTATTAAAGAGTAAAAGTAACCCAGTTATCACAGATTTAGAACTGGAATTAACAACCAATTAATAAGTGTTTACTGAGTACCTACTAGTGACAACCAGATGCTTGTAGCTGGGGGAAAAAAAATTGTTGAGATCACCTAGTCCAGTGGTTCTCAAAATGTGATTCAGAGTAGCTGTGTGACCTTGGGCAAGTCACTTAACCCCAATTGCCCTGCCCTCCCCCCTCCAAAAAAAATTAAATAAAAAATGTGATTCAGAGACCCTGGTCCCTCTCAGGAGCTCCATAAGGTCAAACCTGTTTATTATAATACTACCTTGTTACTGGACTTGTTTTAATTTCTAATATAGTAAACCCACATAAACAAAAGCTCTTTATGGGTGGTCCTCAGTTTTTGAGAGTGTTTGGCTCTGAAACCAAGAGCTTGAAAACTGCTCACGATTCTAGTTACCCCACCTCATTTTATAGACCAAGTAAATGAGACCCACTGAGCTTGGAATCAGAAAGACTCATCTTCCTGAGTTCAAATCTGGCCTCAGACACTTAGTAGCTGTGTGACCCTGGGCAAGTCACTTAACTGTTTGCTTTAGTTTCCTCCTCTGTAAAATGAGCAGGAGAAGGAAATGGCAAACCATTTTGCCATTTGGCAACACCGTCATCTGTCAAGAAAACTGCAAAACGGGTCATGAAGAGTCAGACATGAGTGAAATGGCTGAACAACAACAAAAAATGAGACCCAAGTTGAGTGAATTGCCTAATATCACCAAGGTATCAAGTGATGGGGTCAGGATTTGAATCTAAGTCCTTTGATTCCAAATGCTAAAGGCAACGTGATATAGGGGCTAGAGCATTGGACTTGACCTCAGGGAAGACCAGGGTTCAAATTCTGCCTCCAACATTTATTAGCTGTTTGACCCTGGGCAAGTCCCTTTACCTCTCTATGCCTCAGTTTCCTCATCTATAAAATCAGAGGATTGGACTTGATGGCCGCCAAATTCCCTTCTAGCTTTAAAGTTATGATTTTATAAAACCCAATGCTCTTTCCAATGCTGTTCCACAGACCACTATATTTGTTCTCATTGAGGGAAAGCTAGACTTCAGGAAGGGGGCTGGATAAATCACAATGTACTATCGATCCTAGAAACACAGAGACCCATAGTACAGTAAGAGCTGGGAACATTTTGGAAGATTAGTAATTTCTTTTTTAAACACAATCTTATCTGTTACTCATCAACTCATTGGGTTTTTTTGTTGTTTTCCCTAAATCCTTTTATGATGATAGCCTTCTCCCCAATTGTATGTGTGTACTGCAGGTATCCTTCTTGTCAAAGATGTAAACACCGTCTTTTGTTAAATGAGAATGGGAATGCTTGCAAATAATCATTTGTGATGGTACCATGATTGAGTGATCAGAAACAGAATCAAAGTAGACAGACAGATTGCTTTTAATTATAGGAGTGTGGATGTGGGGAGGGGAGGACAGCTGAAGGGGCTGTAAGAGAATGAAAGGAATGTTTGAACAAGAACAGAGAAGGAAGGAAGCATCAGGAAAGTGAGATTTGCACCCTAAAATTCATTATAGAAGACAAACAGAGGGACAGAATTTGGAATGTGAGTATGTAACAATCAGAGAAAAACAACGGTTTAGGTTGGAGTTGAGGGGTGAAGGACCTGTTAGAAACAGACATGGCCTAAAGTTAGCTTGTGCTGAAAGGGTTTTTGTTTAAGTTTTAAGGTTTTGTCTTGTTGGTTACATGAGAGGGTTCAATGTGAGCCTCTCTCTCCTCCTCTGTCTCTTCTCTACACAGCCGCCATAATCATAATCCTAAAGCAAAGTTCTGACCACTCTCTTGACCTTGGTTCAAGCCCATCTAATACGCATAGCAACCATGTGATTTGCTGCAAGTCATTTAATCTCTCAGCGCTCTACATAACTCTTTAAGGCTCATTGCAGAGAGGGTGCCAACCTACATTGGCAAAAGGTCCTTACCAAGACACCGGTGACAACACAAACTCAATCCCTGTCCCTTCCCCTAGGTTTGGCATTCAAAGTTCTTCACAATTTGGCTTCAACCTATGTTTCTAGGTTAACTTCCCCTCATTCACTCAATATTCCATCCAAACTGACTTATTCATATTCTAGTCTAGATACTCAATATTCCATATCCTGCCTCAGTTGTTTTGTACAGCCTGTCTACCATGACTAGAATGGGGTTTTTCCCCCTCTACTCAGCTTTCTAAACCTCTTTTGAAGCTCCCTTTGAAGGAAGTTGTTATTCTCCCCCACTGCCTGAAGTTAATTTGCATTGATTTTGATTATAGCTTGCATTTTGTAAGTGAGGTAATATTTGTAATGCTCTAATCATAGTACCTAGAACATTTTGTTGTTGTGTCCAACTCTCCATGACCCCATTTGGGTTTTCCTTGACAATGATACTGCAGTGACTTGCCATTTCCTTCTCCAGCTCATTTTATAGATAAGGAAACTGAAGCAAACAGAGTTTAAGTGACCTGCCCAGGGTCACACAGTTAATAAGTGTCTGAGGCTAGATTTGAACTCATGAAAATGAGTCTTTCTGGTTTCAAGTCCTGTGCTCTATTCACTGTGCCACTTAACTGACCACCGAAAACATAGTAGACATTTAAGAAATGCTCATTTACTTCCCTTTCCCTTTCTCTTGTATTTTTTAAAAACCTATATACATGTTGTAATTCCCTAAGAGCATAAGCACTTTGAGAGTAAGATGGTTTCACTTTGATTTTCATATTTCTAGTACCTAGCACAATACCTGGCATATAGAAGACTTATAATAAGTATTCATTAATCAATTGATAGATTCCATAATGAATAAGTCAATGTAAAATAATTTCTTTTACTATTACAAGTGATTTTTCCCTATTCTCCTCAAGTTAAATATGACCTTCCGCAATTTATAAAAAGATTCTACTTAGAACAAATCACAAATTATTACCATTCATTCTAGGCAATCATGTAGAAGCAATGTCCCTAAATCCCCTTAAATTCTTTCTATTACTTTTATTCAGTGTTCTCCCCACTTTACTGCAGTATGCTCAATATTGTAATTAAAAGATTTTTCTCATGAGAGTTTGACTAGACAGTTCTATATCAGCTCACCGGGGAGAAGGCATAGTAATGTCTGGACAAAAGCTTGGGAACATTTAATAAGAATTAATGACCAAACATTCCTTGAATATCTCCTATGAATATCTCCTAAGCATTTGGTGAGAGGTAAAAATGCAGGTGTCCAGGTGCTTCCTCCTAAAGAAGGTCAAGGAGTCAAATAGCACAGATGTTTTCATTTCATCCATATAATCATAGAAGAATTAGCACATGGTTTTAAAAAGAAGACAAATTCTGGTGTGGAAAAGTTTATATTAATGGTTTTGGACTAAAATGGTGGATTAGAAGGAAACAATACAGTTTGCAGCTCCATCCAACTACTTAACAACCTGATTTCCAAACAATCCAAAACATCCCCTTAGACAAGTGGTAATTAGATCTAGATCACCTAGGGGATGAAAATGAAAGCCTTCAGCTGAAGGGGGAAAAAGCTTCACAGGTATAAAATAAAATTACCTGAGGAAAGAAAGCGACAAGGAAACTGAAAGGCTCTGGAATCTAAAGCACCAGGGGTAAGAAAAATATCTCAACCAATTACTGTTAGACAGGGGGAAAAAAGAGGAAAGAAAGAAAAAAAAGAAAGAGAGAGAAAGAAAGAGAGAAAGAAAGAAAGAGAAAGGGAGAGAGAAAGAGAGAGAGATAGGAAGGAAGAAGGAAGGAAGGAAAGAAAGAAAGAAAGAAAGAGTTGGAGAAGAGAGGTTCTCTCTTTTAATCCCCTCACTTATCCTTGGTCACACTTCTCAGCTTAACTCTAGTTTGAAGGTTATTCTCCTTGGTAGAGAAGATAAAAGCAAAATAGGAGTTAAATAGTTTAATTTTCTCTTTATGATCTCTTATCATCCCGTCCACCAGAGCAATAAATGGCAGTATCTCAGTTTAGTTCTTTGTCTATTGCCAATATAACTAAATAAACCTTTATATGTGTTTGTATGACTGACCTTAAAGTTAATTGAAAGTCTCAGCTTATTTGTGGCTTTAGCCTTTCTGTTATTATTTTTGCAGGGCCATGCTGCTCTCTTAAATTAACTCCTTTCTCCATCCTCTTTCTCCCAAGGAAATGGCTTCAACTAGGTCTATTCCACTAGAAGATGGAATTCTAGGATTAAAGAAAATGTCATCCCTTCCTCTCTTTCTTCATATGAAGGAAAAAGCTTTAACTAAGACCCATTACAGGAGATGAGGAGTTTGAACTTTGGTGTCAGTGGTGAAAGAGAGGGCACAAATTGAAATCCTAACCCCAGGAAAGGGAGTGGCTTCCCTAAAGACATATTCCTGGTTCAAAGGAAATGTCCTCATCTTGATTTGATTCTCAGAATAAGGGAGATTTAAAATGCAAGTCCACAGTACCTCAGCAATAAAAATAATAATATAGAGAAGAGAAGGAAAGGTGGAAGGAAGGAAGAAAGGAAGGAAGGAAGGAAGGAAACTTTTTATGATGCCAGAAATTACTAAAACAAAAATCCAGAAGAGGAGAATAACTCAAAAGCACCTACAATCAAAACCTCAACAACAAAAAAAATAATAAATGATGCAAAAGTTTTTTAAAGATTTTTTTTAAAAAAATGATAGCTATGGAGAAGAGATTTGGGGAAAGAATTAACAGCCTAACAGAGAGGTACAAAACCTTACTCTAACACCAAACTCCCTAATAATCAGAATCAGGCAAATAGAAATTAATAGCTTCAGAAGATAACAAGAATTCTTAAAATGAAGTCAAAAAATAGAGAAAAATATAAAGTATCTCTTATAAAAAAAAAAACAACTGACCTGGGAAACAGATAAGGAGAAATGATTTGAGATTCATGGGATCTCCTGAAATCCATGACCAATAAAGGAACCTGGATATTATATTTCAAGAAATAATTTCACAGAAAGAAAAATTGCCCAGACATATTAGAACAAGAGGGCAATGTGTAAAAAGAACGAATCTACCAATCACCTCCTGAAAGAAACTCCAAAATGAAAACTTCCAGAAATTTCATTGCTAAGATGTAGGGTTTCCAGACTATAGGTAAAAGAAACTGCTTCCAGAAACAACTCAAATATCAAGTAAATACAATTAAGATCATATAAGATTTAACCTATATCATTTTCAAGGGGGAAGAATAAAGATAGAGATATTTCAAAATGCAAAATATAAAGGTCTACAAACAAGAATAACTTGTTCAACAAAACCAAATGAAATCCTACAGGAAAAAAATGAATATTCAATAAAATACAGGATTTTTGAATAATACGGATGAAAAAAGAATAGAGATGTAAAGAAACTTTGAAATACAAACATGGGAATCAAGAGAAAAATGAAAAGATATATACAAGTGAACAATCAGAAGAGCCTTTATAAGGATAAACTGCTTACATTTTAAAGGATGTGGAAGATGTTAAAGTGGTCATTTCAGAATCCTCATGTCACAAGTAACCACAGAAGTAGTCAGTTAAAAGAGAAAACTTAAAGGTGGGTGTTTTGATGTTTTGAAAAAGCTATAAGAAAAAAGAAAGAAGGGAAATAGTACATCAAGGAAAATAGAAGGAAATAGAGGGAATTTGTTAACACATAATCAGCTTGTGGAAATAGAAGTATACACAAACATAGAAGGAGTAGGTGGGATTTGATGTCACTTGAATTGCACTAAGGGGCAAAATACACACAAAGTTTGGTGTAGTACTACATTCTACTCAACAAGAATACAGGTAGGAAGAGGAAAGGGGAAGAGAAAGTATAAGGGGGTAGGGTAGAGTCGGGAAGGGATTAGTTATCAGAAAACAAATCCTAACCTTGAAGAAAATAAAGAGAAAGTTAAAAGGGGATGAGGGGAGGAAAGTGTAACAACTCAAAATAAACAGAGAATAAAGAGCTTAGAGAAGAAAAAAGTATAAGAAAATATTATGGAAGGAAATAAACAATTAACATTATAACATTGTGACAATGGATACAAATGGAATGCACTCACCCATGAAAATGGAAGAGTTTAGCAGAATGGATTAGGAAATAAAATCCAATAATATGTTGTTTGCAAGAAACACACTTGAAATATAAAAACCTACACTTGGGTAAAATAAGGTATCAGAGAAAAATCTATTATGCCTCAGTTTAACACAAAAAAGCAGGGGTAATATTATGATTTCAGACAAGACAACAGTAAAAGTAGACTTAATTAAAAGAAACAAAGAAACTACTTTAAGCCAAAAAATAACTTAGATAATGAATTCCTTTCTATATTTAATGTATGCACCAAATGACAAAGTTTCTAAATGCTTAAAAGGAAAACTAAAGGAATTACGGTGAAAAGTAGACAGTAAAATTACAATAGTGTGTATTTCAATTTATACATATCAGGCCTAGATAAAATAAACCAAAAAGTAAGTTAGGTGTCAGAATAGAATTTTAGAAAACTAGATTGACAGATCTACTGAATAGAAATAGAAAGGAGTATACACATTTCTCAGCTATGCCTGGCACTGTTACCCCCCAAAAAGAGATTATGTCATAGGACATAAAAACCTCAAAAATAAATGTAGAAATATGGAAATATATACACCCTTTACTGGCCATGGTGTAACAAAAAATATACTAAATGAAAGACTGTTGAAAAATATTAAAGATCAACTGGAAACTAAATAAGTTAATACTAAAGGTATGTCAAAGAACAAATTATAGAAGTCATTTATCATTTCATCAAATATAAGGAAAACAATGGGGCAAAAACTCAGCAGAAAAAGACATGAAACAACAAAATTGTAAAATCTCAATTAAACACCAAATTCCAAAATTCTAAAATATTAAAAATCAAAGAAGAGATTGGCAAAATTTAAAATGTAAAAACTGAATTAATAAAATAGGAGCTTTTTAAAGAAAAAAGAATAGAATAATTAAAATATTAGTTTATTTGATTAAAAAGAATGAGGAATACCAAATTATTAGTATCAAAAAATGAAAAAAGAGAAATCAAAGTAAATGAAGGAGAAATAAGTATGTTATTAGAAAACATTTTGCCAAACTATATGCCAAGATAACTGGTAACATACACAAAATAATGAATATTTACAAAATTTAAGATACCTAGACTAATAGAACAAAATATAGAATATTTTAAAATTCCCTTTCGGAGGAAGAAATTGAACAAGCTATAAATGAACTTTCAAAGAAAAAAACTCCAGGATCAAATGAATTCACAAGTGAATTATATAAAAAATTCAAAGGGGCATTAATCCCAATATTATATAAAGTACAAAAAGAGCAAAAGAAAGGAACATTACAAATTCCTGCAAGACATAACCATAGTCTGAACAAGTAAACTGAGGGAAATTAAAACAGAAAAAGAAAACTATAGATAAAACTATAGATCAATACCCCTAATGAATATTAATGCAAAGACTTTGAATATAATATTAGCAACTAGGCTAAAATAATAGTAATAATAATAATAATAATAACAGCTAAATTTTATATAGCACCTACTACATGCTAAGTACTTTATAATTATTATCTCATTTGATCCTCATAAAAAACCTGGGAGATAGGTGTTATTATTAGATAGGTGCTATTATCATCCCCATTTTACAGATGGAGAAGCTGAGGCAAACAAAGGTTAAGTGACTTGTCGAGGTCATACAGATAGTAAATAAATGACTGAGGCCAGATTCAAACTCTGGTTTTCTTGACTTCAGGCCCAGCACTCTATATCCCGCACCATCTAGCTGTCTCAATATATCATAAAGATTATATGCTATGACCAGGTTGGATTTATACCAAGAATGTAAAATTAGTTCAATAATAGGAAAACTTTAACCTTAACCATATTGATGACAGAATGAAAAAAAATTATTTAATTACATGCATTAATAGATTCAGAAAAAGTTTTTGACAAAATGTAACACCCTACAAAAGGAAGAGAATGGATTTTATATATCACTTCTGGCATAAGACATATTATTCTACAGCCATGACACGACTCTGTATAGAAAGTGAAAAGATAATAGTTCCAAATGAATGCAAAAATAATGAACACATGGAATGGACAATAATATGTTAGGAGTAAAAGAGGAGAGAAAGATGACTATCTCCTAGAATAATCAGGGAGCCCCAGGGGGTTTGTTGGCATTTTTGCATAATCTTGACGGAAGAGAAACATTTAGATTAGCAAAGAAGGCAGGTGGCACATTTTAGGAGTGAGAGAACAGCATGCTTGCTTAGTTGGAGTAACAATTTATGGGGTGGGAGACTAGGGGAGGGAGAAGTAATAGGAGATAAGGATGTAAGGCAGGTTGGAGCCAGATTGTGAAGGTCTTTGAATGCTGAAGCAAAATTTAGACCTGATCCTATAGACAACTGGGAGTCATTTAAGGGTTTTGAGTATGAAGATGACATGATAAAAGAAGGATTTACATAAGGAGATCTTGGTTGTTGAATAAAGTTCTTATCTTTCAACAAAAAAAAAAGGATTTACAAAAGATTGATATGCCCACTTTGTACAGAATGGATGAGATGGGAGAGGGAAAGTACTGAAGTATCCCAGACGTGAGCTGATCCGTGCCTATACAAAGAAAGTGGCACTGTCATCTTGAAATTCCCTTCAATTCTCTGCCCAGTAATTGCTATAGTAAGAAACTTAATTACTGAAACATGTTAAATTTTTTCATAAGATACAGAACAAGGAGAGGTGGGGTCAAATCCTGGTCTTATCACTTATTGCTTGTATAATTTATTAAACCAGTTGCTTAAACTTCTCTCACCTGTTAAACGGGGATAGCAATATTTTCTTTACATAGGCTTATTATTAGGATAGCACGCTATAAAACTCAAAGTACTATATAAATGTAAATTGTTGTTAATCTACCAATTGGACCAAAATAGGAAGGCAGTTAATGAACCAATCTGATGTACATTTTTTAAATTAATAAAACCAGGCTATGACTAACACAAGGAAACTGCCCTCCTAATTGTCCCAAAATGGTAGCAGATTTGTCTAGTTATTTCAGTTAATTGTAACTAATTGTGGAAGTAATTGTCAGTAGTCTTTTCCTGACCATTCGATTTTTATCAGCACAGTGAAATATCTAGCAACATGTACCTTCTGAACCGAAAGTCACTAACAGTTTTACATTGACTTCTTGATAAATAGGATTCATGCCACACAGTTCAGTAGCAATATCAGCATTCATTAGGCTATAGGATGGAAACATCATAATAACAAAAAACTCCCCTCAAAAATGTTCTTGGAATTGCCCTTGGCACAAGAGAAATAACTCTCCACAGATTTGGCAAGACAAGTAATATTCCCAATCCAAATAATAATGATAGCTAGCATCTATATAGTGCCTACTATGTTCCAGGCAACTGTGCTAAGTGTGTTAACAAAGTTTACCTAATTTCATCCTCACAACATCCCTAAGAGGTAAGTGCTATTATTATCCCCATTTTAGATCTGACAAAACTGAAATAAACAGAGGTTAAGTGACTTGCCCAAGGTCACACATCTAGTTTACATCTGAAGCTGGATTTGAACTCAGGTCTTCCTGTCTTCAGGACCAATGCTCTACCCATTGTACCATCTAGCTGCAAATCCAGTCCAATCCAATCCGACGAGGGTTTTTTAATCACCTGCTATGAGTGAATGGCATTGTGCTAGGTAATATGGATCCAGAAACAAACAAAAAAATGTCCCTGACTTCAAGATGGGGGCAAGAGAATGGAATATTACGGGGAAATGGATATACATGATAACTTAAAGAGGAAGGAGAGAGTATAGAAAAGACTTTCTCTAGAAGGTGGCACATGAAGTGAACCTTAAAAGAAGCTAAGGATTCTAAGAGTTGGAGACATGAAGTTAAGTACGTTCCAGGCATGGGAGACACAGCCTGTGCTAAGGAATGGTGGTGGGAGGCAGAGAGTTGTATTCAAGGAATGGCAGATAGGCTAGTTTGCTTTCAATGTAGGTTGCATGAAGGAGAGCAAAATGCAGCAGTAAGTATGGAAACAGATTGTGCACCTAAGGAGTTTGCATTGTAACCTCAAGACAATAGGGAGCGAACTGACCAAAGTAATTCAGTTAGGTACATCTGCTAGCACAGATTCTTTGATCTGTTTTTCTGAGAAAGGCACTTTAAGGGGTTTACCACCTGGCCTTTACTATATCTTCCCATTTCCCAGCTTTACTCCAGGTCTTCCAGTGACTGTACGAAGACATCAACGGTATTTCATAAACAGGAGACAGAATGCAGGGCAGGGCTGATGTTACTATCATCAATGACCTTAGTGTTAAGGGGGTGAACAGGGCAAGCAAGGAATAGCGTGTTAGATGTGATGCATACCACTGATCAGTCTAGGGCCACTGTCAAAGTCAGGCCTGGGAAACAGGGGATGCAGAGTTGCTTAAGCCAGAGTCCAGAGTTCAAAACTAGGACTTGAGAAAGAAGTAGGAATAGACATTGCCAAATAACACAAAAAGGCTGGTACGGGGCCAGCTTTGAAGGAGAATATAGGCCCCTGGAAAGTGTGAGACAAAGAGGGACAATGGGATGGGCTACAGGGCCTCCGGTGTGAGCACAGCCTGGAACAAAGCCCCAGAGGCTTTGCTCAGGAGTTGGGAGATTGCACCGCCTCTGTCTGACATATGTGTGTTGGTGTTCACAGGGAGCATTTTCTCAGGGGTGCCTGTTGTCAGAGGCAAAGGTGCGAAGTGCTTTGAAGTTCAGGATTCTTCTGGTATAGGTACAGACTTTTGCCAAGCATTTATTTACATTTGTGAGGAATGAGGAAGGGGAAGTAATGTGATAGAGCTGCAATTTTATCTCTTCTCCCCAAAGGGAACTTGGCAAAGGATGGATTTTGCCAAATGTACACATGTTCAATTCAGATAATGATGCATATACAGCTGCAGAATGAATCTTAAAGGGGATGGAGGGCAAGGATGAAATGATGTAATTTCTCGCAATCAAGGGCAATTCTGAAAAGGAAAACTTACATCCACCTGTAGTTTGGAAATTTTACTTAAGAGAACTCAGAAATAAGTCTCATGGAAGAAAGAAAAGAGCTTTGGAAGAAAAACACTTGAAGTAATCAAGACGGGTTTTTTTCTAGATTAATAATAAAATGAGCCCAGGCAAATGCAAAACCCTAAACCCCTGCAAAATCATAAGGTTTCAAATGCAAAAGGGGAAAAAATCAGCCCTAGGTGAATAAGTTGCAGCTATTTTTCAAGCAAGGGGGTGAGATTCACAAATACAAAGTGGAAAATTGACTCTCAGGGACACTCATAATCATCAGAATCATAACTAGCATGGGATAAATGGGCCTTTGCTCTAGGGTGCTACTATTCTGGGAGCTGATTTCCTTCCCAGGGCCTTGTGGGTAACTGCCATCCCCACAGCTTGCTTCACAGTCCTCTTCTGGCCCACACAGCCCACTGCACAGCACAAATAGCCTTGAACTGTTATGCCCAGAGTTCTATTGACATTGAGCCTCTTTCCCACAGCAATGCCTCCCCCAGCACCATGAGTGTGAGAGCTAGACTCTCTGGGGTATGGGCTGCCCCCACTCCCAATGCAAATGGAACCCAGTTGGATTGTACTCTATTCTATTGTTATCACTCCCCCAGCCCTCCTTTCTCTCCCCAACGTTCAACCAAATTTCCATCAGGCACAAGAATTCCTAGTTACAACTGGCCAAACAGCTTCCCTAATAGCAGATAAATAATAGAGAGCCTCTCCTGCTTGCTCTGATAGCCCACCTACTGCACTTCTTGATTCAGGGGTGAAATTGTTCAGGGAAGCTTTCCCAGCTATCTCAGGCAGAAATTATTCCCCATTCTCAATTTCCCTGCCCCTTTTTTGACAGATCCTCCTGTTTCACTTTCATGAAATCGATTCTTTTATACTTGGTCTCTAACCATTTCCCCCCTTCTTTTGCAAGAGGTATCTGCTCACTCTTTTCCTTAATTGTGTCTTTTATTTTCTGCTTTCCATTTAAAGCCAACTTTGACTTACAGCAGATTGTGGATTTCAAGTTAACCAAGATGCTTCCTTTTGCTCTTCTTCTCCTCTGCCAACATAGTTGTTCAGTCATGTCCAATTCCTTATGACCCCATGGACCATAGCATGCCAATACTGTCCACTGGGTTTTCTCGGCAAAGATAATGGAGTGATTTGCCATTTCCCTCTCCAGTGGCTTAAGGCAAACAAAGGTTAAGTGACTTGCCCGGGGTCCCACAGCTCTGCCACTGGGCTTACATCATTTACTACTTCTTAGCGGTTCTACCAGAGGGTAAGGAAAGGAAGGGGAGAAGATAAACACAGAAATGACACAGCTAGAGATTTTTTTCCACCAAAGGAAAAAATAATTAGAGAGGGAAAGGGGTGCTTAGTCTTATAGAGGAAAGTTAGGAAGAGGTGTCGGTAGTTCAGAGGATGATAACAGAGGAAGACACAGAAGTACGAGTAGAGGATAGTTTAATCTTTGGTGCAGTCACATGAGGAGAGTGGATAGTCCAACCCCACCATCGTATGTACTCTGTCTTCTGCCTGACACACAACCCTGCTCCCTTACCTTTCCTCAGTGCCCACCACCTTCCGAGCCCCCTTAGAGGATTTAGGACAGCAGCATACCATGGCAATGAGATGAATGGATCAAGATCTCTGAACCACTGTGGGAAGGAAATAAACTTCTTCCCCTCCAAAAAAAAGTCTGGTAGGCTAGAACAAAGATCGACCACCCTGTCCTAGTTACAACTCTCCAAAGGCCTCATTGACTATAGCTACTAGTTAATATTGGCCCAAGTAAGTGAGCACTGGTAAAGAAAGCTTAAACTCCAGACTACAATGATATTTTGATCTGACCTTTGTATTTCAATTTTCCTGCTAAGCGCACCCTACAGGTGTATGCTGCTAACAGGAAAGTATAAACACTTTTCTCTTGTCTCCTGCCTTCTCCTGTATGGCAAGTTTGCTTTTGAGCTGTAATGTTGCTCAAGTATTCTGACAATGCAAAGAGACACAATTTTGTTAGAGAATCAGAGTTACTGTGAAGATTTTGTTATCCAATGGCACAAACACTTCATTTCTCCCTATTACTCTTTGGAGGGATTTTTTTAAAAATTTGACAAGTTTTGTGTGAACATTTAAAGTTCCCTCTCCTCCTCCTGAACTCATTCTCTATTCACTGTAATCTCTTGCTGAAATGCGTTTGCTATCCATGTGCATGACAGGTCTATTTGTGTACACTAGGTGTTCATTAGAAATTAGCCTTGGTTAATAGGCAATGAAGACTGTGTTATTCATTGCTTAGCTTAGGTGCCCATCAGCAGATGGTTTGCTATTACCTATAAATTTCACTTGCCTACAGATCTGATTTGCTGCCTATTTGAAGGGAGGAAAATGATGTGTTACCATCAGTATGGTTGTGAACTCAGGATGATCTTTAGTACCATCTTAATTAACAACTGATTTTAGTTTCATATATAGCCCTTTAAGTGTTCAAAAGTGAAATTTGCTTCAGCTCATGTGTCCTAGCAGGTATGTTTTACTGGTTCTTTATAAAACTGAAAGATGGTATTTTAAAAGACCAGCTCAATGATGGGAGAAAAACAGTGAACCCTGAAAACCCAATAAACATCATTTACAAGAAAAAAGTAAATTTAATGCAGCCTAAGTTCATGCCATTCTGATGCTACAGTACTCTTTTTCTGTTAAAAAAAATAAAACTGCTAAAGGGCCCTAGAAACCTCTAGAATAGAAAAAATATGAATTTTAGGTCTTAAAATATGGTGTCAGTAAAAGAACTCTGTCAATAAATATCACTCAATTGTACCCATATTTTGTATTTATTCAGTCTTAAGAATCTAAGATAAGATTAGCTTTGTACATGAAAGAAAATGGCATCTTTTCCTTCTGCTTTTAAAATGGACAGTTCTGCGAGCATTGCTCCGCAACCTGAGAATCAACTAGAATGTTTCTGCCTCATCTATCACCAATGGAAATAAATTAAAACCCAGCTGGAAAATGAGGTGCCTGATTTAAAAACAACAGCAGCCGCAGCAGCAGAAGCCTAAAACAATCCATAGTGATGGCTCTGAATGACCCTTGCTTGCTTAAAAAGTGAAATAGAAATCTTGGTAAATTCAGTAAAATTCAGACAAAAATATAGAGATTGTAGAAAATTTAAATGATAGGTCATTTCTGGAGAGAGAAAATGACACACTAGCTAGTTGGGAAAGGATCAAAAAGGCTGGAGGGTTCAAGCTCTTGTGTGATGACAAGCAGGTCACAGCAACCTCCTTGCCCTTCAGTTTACATATGTCAAAGATGAAGACAATCATATTCTACCCTAGCTGTGATCATTGGTTGCTAGACAAAATAATTGTGAAATCCTTTGAAAATATGAATAGAAAAATATACTAAATGAAAGTAGAGCATTGAGGAGGGTGATAGAGATGCCTTAGATACAGAAATATTAATCCTACTTTGCTTTCATACCCAAACACATGAAAATTGGAGACCTGCATATGCATTTTAAAAAATGTGAATGAGCCTGGTAATTATTTAGTCAATTGTTAAATTCAATTATATGTATTATTTAATTTTAATTTAATTTCAAGGAGAGTTATATTTAATAAGCTTTGAAATAGAGGCTGAAGCCAGACTATGAAGGACTTTAAATGCTAAATAGGGGAGATTGTATTTTATCCTAGGAGAAACAGGGAGCCAACGTAGCTTCTTGAGCAGGGGAATAATATGACTAGATCTCTGCTTTACCAAGTGACAAAAGAATGAGTCACTGTGCCTACTGGTTACACAATAAGCCAAGTCACAAGTAAGCCCTCAGTAAATAGAATTTACAAAAGGTAGTCCCATGAGATAGATATAAACTTATCATCTTTTTGCAGCCATCTTCCTTAGTCACACCTTGGCTCTGAACTATAAAAGCCTGAGATGAGAGGCAACCAAGTCAATAAATGCAAAAACACATCCAGCAACAGTTTCTGAGAAGATTTCAGACAAAAGCAGCAGAGAAAAAGATTTCTCTTGAATAATGGAAACTGAGAAGGGAGGGAAAAAAACTAATTTGCTTTGGCTTTTACTCAATAATTTACCAAGTTAGGCCCACCCAAAATCATTAGAACCAGACTTAAAAATTACATAAAGAATCAGAAATTGAATGCAAGGACCTTACAGAGATAAGGCATATGGAAAATATAGAAGGCAAACTCTCTAGAAACTGAGAGACATAAATACAGCAACAACAAACATTTAATCAGATCCTGTGGGAAAGAAGATGTAAGTAGACTTGTCCAAAGTGTTTTTAGAACGTGGAGCACCAAAGCAGAGTAAAATGAATCTAAGTTTTCAGATAGAAAAAAAAATGACTCATCCTACTCCTTTAATGTGCTGTGAGCTGTCAGGGAAAGTCACCACAGGATTAAACATCAGACTATGGTGTAGCACCATGTCACCATTGTAAAATCACATAACAGAACATTCACCTAATGATCAAACCCAGAGGGCCTAACACTCTTTGTACTACCTTCCTTGCTGGTCCATCTGCAGAATGACATCCAGGTTCAAGGTCAAAAAATGAGGGCTTTGAGATCAAAGGGAAAAAATACAGGTTGCTGCATCCGTATGGGACCATTGGACTACCAAATTGACTGTTCCTAGAGGACTGCCTGATCTATTGAGAACACTGATCCAGGAAAGATTTGGGAGCTTATTTGGACTCTCTTTCTTAGTCAATAATTCTCAGGTTCCTGAGCTTTGGACCAATAGAGAAATATAAGGGGCCAGATCTCATGCAATAAAACAGACACAGCTCTCCTAAAGGAAGATGGAGTTGTTTAATGAGAACTAGAACTACAGAATAGACTTCTGTAGAAATGTCTAGTATGATATAAATATTTAATTTTATAAAAAAATTACTTCAGTGAATTGCAAACATAATTTTTCACAATAAGCCTATAGATGCAGACGTATAAGCATTGCTGCAAAGAGGATGAAATTAGATTACGAATCTGTCCCACTCTTAGGGACCTATTAGGCTTACTCAACTTGAGGCCACAAGGCCTATCAGCTCTAAACTCAAAGCATGAGAATCTGAGGAGGAAAATTAGGAAGGACAGGGAGATGAAAAGAGAGAAGATCAAGATGTATCCTCAGTGGTCATGGTTAGGGGTGAGGTGAAGAGAGAGAGAGGAGAGAGAGAGAGAGAGAGAGAGAGAGAGAGAGAGAGAGAGAGAGAGAGAGCACAAAATAATGAGCTGGCCTTTCTGGTCTAATCAGGTCACATGAAAAAGTCTAACAAGAATTATCTTCTCCCTTGCTGAGGTTTTGATAACCTTCTCCTAGGTCCACCCTTAGAACTGAAGGTAAAATTGCATTGCATCTTCCATATTTCAACTCCACATCAGATTTAGCAGTCACTGGCTCCATTTTGGGGGTGCTAAGGTACCACCCTTTCTTAAGAGATAGGCCAGTTTCAGATCAAGAAGATTCAATTATGAAACAATAGAAAGCCACACAACACCTCCACCCAGACACATGAACCATTGCTGTCGCTCTTTCCTGAGACCTGTTTTGACAGGACCTGTTTGTGGTGTGGGGTATGTGTCTATATGTGTGTGTTTGTATATATGTGTATTTGTTATACACACATGCTTACTCAGGAGAAGGGAGACTTTTTATATCCTCATTCCAAATATTCCAGTTAGCTAGATGATAATGAGGTGTTGGTGGAGACATAATATTAAGTGCCTCTTCACAGATCAATGAATAAAAATAACTTGTCTGATTTTTTTACACTGAACTAACCACTTGTTTCCCTAAATTTTTAAAACAGCTGGTGGTTTTGGCATCATGGAGACATAGCCACAGTTTTTCCTGGAAAAGTATAGAGCACTATAACATTTAATTTAGCTTTTAAGGCAATCACACAGACTTTGTCTTCCAATATCCACGGGTGACTGATTTTAAGGGAAGTGGTGCAGACTAAGGAGCTAACCCAAAGTTTCAGTAGTTATCTGCTTCCTCCAACTCACTCCTAACATCAAGTTTCTTTGTAAATGCTGGGAAAGTCATTTATCTTTAAGGAAAACTTTCTGATCTGAAAAATCAGAACATCACGGTCCTGTCAAATCCATAGGCAGAGAATTATCAGATGCCATAAGGGATATGATGGATGCCTACATCTTTGGCTGTAGACCACTGTCATACTAGGAGAGACTAATAGAAGCCTAGATGAATCCTAGGCCTAGCCACTCCTCATTGGCTATGGCTGTACTCTAACAGTAACAAAGAACTTTAACCTCTGTGACATTTTAAGGAGCTTCTGGGAATTTTGAGAATTTTAGATCTGCCCCAATTTTTCTCAGAAATAAATTCCTCCTAGCCTTTCTTCCTATCTCCCCTACTCCTAATCTAGTGACCATGGGTTTCTTCTGTCCTGGGTCATTTGGTTGAGTACACACACCTCTGTAATGCACCTCTACCTCCATAACACAATGACTGGCTCCAGGAATTTATTCTACTTTGCCATTGACCCTGACTACTGACTGAGCTGAGAGGCTGCCACCTCTGGGGCTAAAGGTAGAGATGTGCAGGGGCCAACTAGACAGGTGGGTACTTTGGGGGCATGATCAATAACCTAGATCCAGAGAATTTGCTGGCTTTTGTAACTCATTTCACCCACATATTCCACTTATTTAAATGTAGTAATCCAGCAACTAGAGGTAGCTAGGTGGCTCAGTGGATAGAACACTGGACCTAGAGTCAGGAAGACCTCAGCTCAAATCCTGCCTCAGTCACTCACTAGCCGTGTGACCTTGGGCAAGTCACTTAACCTCTGCCTTAGTTCACTGGAGAAGGAAATGGCAAACCACTCCAGTATCTTTGCCAAGAAAATCCTTGTGGGGCCTGAACAGCTGAACAACAAGTCCAGTGACTGCTAGAATGTGACATCATGTGTCTTTAGGATCTGTCGCTTCCTCTTAAAGAGAATTCCTGAAGCTCCAAGAATGCCTTTGAGTGATCTTTGGGAAAATAAAGTAAAGTGGCTAATTGGAGTAGTCGTCTCCTATCCAAGGGCTAATGACTTTATATTCAGCACTGTAAAAACTCATGGAGAGTTACCTATTGCAGACTTACAACAGTATGACTCCTCCCTGAAGATTGGATAATTGGACTAAAAATGTGAGAAGCACCAATAAGCATGTCTACCACCCACATATTCGGCATTCTAGCACTTAAAGGGGGAAAAAATATCTCTAACAGAGGAGAAATACTAAAAAGGAAATTCAATTCAACAAACATTTATTAAGTGCCTACTATGTGCGAGACAGGACAGCTAGGTGATACAGTAGATAGAATACCGGCCTGGAACCAAGAAGACTCATCTTCATGAGTTCAAATCTGGCCTCAGACACTAGCTGTGTGACCCTGAGCAAGTCACTTAACTTTGTTTGCCTCAGTTTCCTCATCTACAAAATGGGCTATAGAAGGAAATGGCAAACCACTACAGTATCTTTGGCAAGAAAACCCCAAATGGAGTCATGAAGAGTCAGACACAACTGAAAGACAAGTGAACAACAACAATGTGCAAGATTTGGTGGGAGCAAGCTCACAAGAACGAAAAAAGAGGATCTCTGCCCTTGAATAGTTTACATTCTACTTGGGGGATACACATAGACAAAAATGCAAATGCAAATTATATTTGAAGTGATCAAAAGTAATTTCTAGAGAAGGAGAACACTGACAACCATGGTCATCAGGAAAAGTCTCCTATAGGAGTTTGCACTTGCACTGAGAATTCTAAGAAGCATATGTGAAGAGACAGACCCATTCCAGACATGAGGGGCCACCTGTACCAAGGTGTGGAGTCAAGAGATAGAATGTTATATATAGAGAACAGCTAGAAGTTTCCAGTATGACTGGAATAGATGATGCATAATGAGAAATAATATGAAATAAGACTGGAAAAAATAGGAGTCAGGTTCCAAAAGACTGTGAAAATATGAGTTTGAAGATTTTGTGTTTTATCCTAAAAACAACAGGGAGTTACTAACTAATTTTTATTAGAGTAATGGTGTAATCAGATTTCTGTCTTATGAATATTAATTTGTCAACTGTGCAGAGAATGTGATTGGAAAGGAGGGAGACTGGAATTGAGGGACCAGATAAGAGGTTATTACCATAGTGAGAGATGATGAAAGCAATATGAGTGAAGATAAAAGGGTAGATGAGTAAATGGAATTGTCAAGTATTATGGGGGGGATCTACTGGTAGGATACACTACTTATATAACCCTTGGTAATATCTCATTTATTATTCTGGAGTTTCAGATGCATATTAAGAATTGCACATGGTTTTAAAGAGATTAGATAATATTTTAAAAGTATGTTTTGTTTGTCTTTCATGCAGAGTGGATCATTTTTGAATTTCATATTATTGACAAGTTTAATCAATGGAATTTAAAAATTTTCAGAAATCCCAAATCTGAGAGGGCTAGTTGGATGACAGAATTAAGATCCCAAAATATCCCAGTAGACTGGAACATTGGGCTTACCCTGTGAT
Organism: Trichosurus vulpecula; assembly: GCF_011100635.1. Classification (NCBI taxonomy): domain Eukaryota; kingdom Metazoa; phylum Chordata; class Mammalia; order Diprotodontia; family Phalangeridae; genus Trichosurus; species Trichosurus vulpecula. The sequence continues at coordinate 111,368,660 of NC_050579.1, forward strand.
ATTTAATCAAGAAAAATATAAAATCCTGCTATTGTATTCACAAATTCAACCTCATAAACACAGGATGGGAGAAGTATAGTTAGATAGGAGTTTGAAAATTTTCTGGGAGTTTTAGTGGACTATAAGATCGATATGAGTCAGTAATTCACTGTAGCAGCTGATAATAATAGCTAAGATTACAAAGGGCTACAGATGCTTCATATACATTATTTTGTCTCATTTGATCCTTACAAAAACCCTTTAAAGTAAATACGACAGGTATCATTACCTCCATTTCACAAAGGAGGGACTAAGGCTCATAGAAGTTAAATGGTTTGCCCATGTTCTCATAAATGGTCACTGTCAGAGCTAGGATTCCAACCCAGGTCCACCCAGGTTTTGCTCTCTGTCATTGTGAAAAATACTGTGGGCTTAGGCTTGTATAGGAGAGCTATACTACCCATAATGAGGATGGTGGTATCTCCACCGTTCACTGCCTTGCTAAAACAGCACAAGATTCTGGGTACCACATTTTAGGAAGGCTGTTGATAAACCAGAGAGCATCCAGAAGAAAGTGAATGGACAGAGGATTCTGGGAAGATGTCGGAGTAGGTGGGAAAATTCCAAGCTCTCAAGATTTTCCCCTCACAAAAGAGTTAAAATAGTACCTTAGGGAGAACAAAGTGTGGGTGGAGATAAAGAAGAATAGGGGCACAGCTGGGGTTTTCCTGGGACAATATGAGAAGATCAGAAGAAAAATCCCAGGACGAAGTTTGGTCCCTGTGAAGAGTAAACACCTCCAGGTTAGATTCCCCATTTTAACCACAAGTGGCAAGTCCTGGGGTTAGTTGTGTAAGAGGCTGCCTCAGCCCTAGCCACAGGAACTTTTCACCCCAGGATAGTGAGGGGAGTTGGACGTTTGACCCGGGAAGATTGAGGGAACCTCTGCAGATGAGGAACGCTAGACCCAGCTGTGCTACGAAGAGCAGCAGGGGTGATAAGGAGCCAGCACACACCCAGTGAATGCAGAAGCAGTGGGGCAGAAAGCTCCTGGCTGTGGGCACTTAGAGGAATTTGGAGGTTTGGCTTTGATTCCGGGCTAGAGGGGAGACCTAAAGATGCCACCATTTCCCATACCCCAGGGCTAGAGGTGATTACAAAAATCAAGTTATTACCACAAAAACTGCACAGGCAAAGGAGAAAGAATCCAATCATAGAAAGCTATTACAGGAATAGAGATGACCAGGGCTTATCTTCAGAGGATATTGAAGTAAAGAAATCCCCAAAGAGTAACGTCAAATGGTCACCCGCGCAAAAGGAATTTATAGAAGATCTTTAAAAAGACTTTAAAAATCAAATGACAGAGAAGGAGGAAAAACTAAAAAAAACTAAAAAAAAAAAAAAAAAAAAAAAAAAAAAAAAGAATAATCCAAGAAAAACAAGAAGGATACGAAGGGAAAGTCAACCAATTAGAAAAGGAGATCCAGAATCTTAAGGAAGAAAATGACGCTTTTAAAATTAGAATTGGGCAAAGTGAAGCCAGTGAAATTATAAGAGATCAAGAAATAATTAAACAAAATATGAATAATGAAAAAATAGAAGAGAAGCATCTCATAAGGAAAACAACAGATCTGGAGAATAGATTAAGAAGAGAAAATATAAAAATAACCAGATTAACTGAAAGTTATGATCAAAAAGAATCTTGATACAATAATACAAGAAATAATTAAAGAAAATTGTCCTGAAACATTAGAACAGGAGGAGGAAGTAGAAATAGAAAAAAATCCATTGATTACCACTTAAAAGAGATCCTATGAGGAATATCATAGTCAAATTCCAAAACCCCCAGCTCAAGGATAAAATATTAAAAGCATCAAGATTAAAACAATTTAAATGTGATGGTGCCACAATTAGAATTGCACAAGACCTAGCAGCAGAAATATTAAAGGACTGCAGGGCTTAGAACACAATATATTGAAGAGCAAAAGACCTGGGGCTCTAGCCAAAAATATCATACCCTGCAAAATTAAATATTATTCCAATTGAAAAAATGGACATTTGATAAACTCTCAGACTTTTAAGACTTTGTTTTTAAAAATCTCGAATTTAATAGAAGATTTGACATACAAGAACCAAGAGAAATATAAGGTACATACCAAAGACTGATTATAAAGGATTCATAAGGACGGACTGTTTACCTTTTATATATGTAAAATATATGTCTAAGATTCTTATTAATAATTGGGTAGCTCATAAGAAAGATTGGGGTAAACCTGACTATGATATGAGTTTAAAAAGTAAAACCATTTAGGAACAGCTAAAAAGAGTAATAATTTTATATAAAAGAAGTGCAGGAGGAAGAAAGGATACAAGGGATTTAGATGGGGAAGGAGGCTGGTAGTTCTGGTAACCTACTTTCACTGGGAATGGGTTTAAGAGGGAACAATACAAACATATTTAGAAGAGTATAAAAGTCTTCTAAATTCAGAAGAAATAAAACAGTAGGGGCATAGGGAAGGGGTAGAAGATAAGGAAGGGATTTTTAGAAGGAAGAATGAGGGAACAGGTAAAAGGGTATAGAAGGGTGTTCAGATTTATGGGAATAGGAGAGGGATCCTTGGAGGGGGGTAGGCAAGTAATTGGAGGGCAAGATAGTGGGTAGAAATAAAGTAGAGGAGTCAGGACAGATAGGAAACAAGAGATATGCACAAACATAAAAACAAAAATCAGGAGCAGAGTATGTTTGGAAAAGTATATGTCTATATATGTGTGTGTATCTATAGCTATAGAGAAACATATCTAAACTTTATTGTAGCCTTCAAAGGAGGGAGAAGAACAAAGTAAAAAAAAGTGCACAGAAGAGAACAAAAGAAAACTCACGAGGAAGCAAAGAAAAGATGGTCAATTTTCAACACAACATGTATTATTTATCACACAGGCTTTCTTGAAATAAAAATTTATTGTTACATATTTTGAATCCTCTTTTATGTTCTGCTATGCACACAACACACTTTTTTTCTTTATTACTTTGTATTTAAGTTTATGATACTTTTTTGTTTCTTTTCTCTATTCTGTATTTGTGTTCTGGCCCTTGAGTCTAAAATTTTAAAAAGGTGAATGTATAGGAAAGGGACCTGGGATCGTACTATAGACAGATGGACTTCTAGGATCATAGAATGATATTTACAACTGGAAGGAAACTTAAATGTTACTTAGTCCCACACACTCATTTTACAAAGCAGAAACTGAGTCCAGGGGAGGTTAAGTAACTTTCGAAGTCATACAGGTGGTTAGTGGCAGAACTGGGATACAATGCCAAGTCTCCTGACCATAGGTCTAGTCCTTTTCAGTGTGTCAAAGTTGAAAAAAACTGGGTATGCTTAGCCTACAGAAGAAAAGATTTAATAAGGACTCTGACTGTATTCAAATATTTTCAGGGTTGCTATGAAAAGGGATTATCCTCGTTCTTCTTTACAGAGCAAGGGACAGGTTTAATGGAGAGGCAGATTTAGGACTGATATAAGCAAAAATTTCCAAACCATTAGAGCTTTACAAGAACCTATATATTCTAAAGTGCTTATAGCAGCTCTTTTTGTGGTGGCAGGGAACTGGAAATTGTGGGGAGGCCCATCAACTGGAGAATGGCTGAGTAAGTTGTGGAATATGACTGTGATGGAATACGGCCCTGCTATAAGAAGTGATGAGCTTGATGATCTTGTTTGTTCTCCATCCTCGAAGAGGACCATGACATCAAGGAGGTGATGCCATGACGTGCAAGTGAATTGGATTTAAGTGAGGGAGGTCTGTGCAAAGTCACCAGCCTCACTTTCTCCTCTGGAGCCATCTGGGTCCAGTGGCAAGATATAAATCAGGATGACTGGAGATGGCCCTGGATACAGTGGGAGGCCTTGGCCTTTTGAGCTAAGTAAAGTCTTTCCCAGGTCTCAGTTTGAAACAATTGCTATTTATACTCACTGTGAGCCATCAAGTGAGGCTTAGGCTGGGACCCATTGTTGGCCAATCAATGAGAGCCATAGTGATATGGGTTTAAGGCATGGTCCTTAACAAAGAAATCTAGACCATAAACCCCAAGATATCTTGCTAGGTTTCACTGATGAAAATTTATATTCCTTTGGGCAGAGTACCCACAGGTAAAGGTATGATACCCTATGAGGACAGACGGAAAGGAGGGAGGGAGGGAAAGATAGAAGGAAGGAAGGAAGGAAGGAAGGAAGGAAGGAAGGAAGGAAGGAAGGAAGGAAGGAAGGAAGGAAGGATGAAAGGAAAGGAAGGGGGTAGGGAGGAAGGGAGGAGACAAACAAGGGAGGGAGGAAGGAGCTGCGTTGCCCAACTGGAACTGGCCAATTGGGTCCCCACTGGGGCAGCTCATAGTATTCACAGGTTGTTGTTTGTTCTTCATTCTCAAAGATGACCATGACACCAAGAAGGAGATGCCATGACTTGCAAGTAAATTCCTTTAAGTGAGGGAGGGCTGTTCAAAGTCCAATTCCAAATCTAAATCCAAATCCAAAGTCACTGTCTCCTCCAGAGTCATCTGAATCCAGTGGCAAGATATAGATCAGGATATTCGATGATCTTAGTAAAACTTGGATAGATTTTTTACAAAATAATGAAGAATGAAAAGAGCAGAACCAAGAGAACATTGTATACAATAACAATATTGTTTTAAAAACAACTTTAACTAACGAAGTTGTTTTTACTGTTATAAGTACGCAAATTAACTATGAAGGACCTATAAAGGAAGATGCTATCTGCATTCAGAGAAAGAACTGATAAATAGAAGTATGTATAAGGTTTTACACATATTAGCATGCACATATTTGTGTCTAATGGTAAGTATCTCTAGGGTGCGGTGGAGGGAAGAACAAAAAAGGGAGGAAAACAATTTAAAAGGCATAGCAAGTTATACACAATAGATTTGCAGTTTTGAGTACATTCATCTTTTTTTCTATTCTACTGTGTTATGGAAATGTTTGTTTTATATCTTAAGTTCAGAGTAAAACAAATGAAAATCTTTACAAATAAAAAATTGTTAAATAGAAAAATTGGAAAAAATTGGAAATATTTTTTAAAATGCATCAACAGCTAATGGGTTTTCTCTTATAAGACATCTTCAAGAGGACTGGATAACTTGTTGGAGATGTTGTATAGGGGGTTTTTTGTGCACAGGTTGGACTAGATGGCCTCTCAAGTCCTCTTTAAGTCTAAGGATCTGTGATTATGTGATTATATTTTTCCTTAACTTTTTTTTTAAATAACTACTACAGGGATGCCCATCAATTGGGGAATGGCTGAAAAAGCTATGGTATATGGTTGTGATGGAATACTACTGTGCTATAAGAATTTATGAGCACAATGATTTTAAAAAGACATGGAAAGACTTGCATGAAATAATGAAGAGTAAAATGAACAGAACCAAGAGAATGTTGTATCTAGTAACAGCAATACTGTTTCAATAACAACTTTGAGCAAATGAGTTATTTTGTCTATTATAAATACCCAAATTAACTATAAAGAAAATATGAAGAAAGAGGCTATCTGCATCCAGAGAAGGAACTGATAAATAGAAATATGTATAGAATAATTTTATATATATACCTATTTGTGTCTAATGGTAGCCATCTCTAGGGTGGGGAAGTAGGTGAGGGAAGAAAAAAAAGAAAAAATATTTACATAATAATTTTGTTGTATATTTGAAAGAAATAGCACGTTGTGCATGGTAGGTTTGTAGTTCCATGTATAATCATCTTTTTATTGTACTGTATTATTGAAATGCTTGTTTTATTCCATAAATTAAAACTACAATTAAAATAACTACTAACATGAATCAAAATTCATTAGGTCAAAACAGCCTCTTGAAAGTATGAAGTGTTCCTAATTTCAAGGGCTCAGTAAAATCCTAGTCTGAAATAAATCTGGTCATTTATGTAAGGGCAGCCATATTCCTCTAGACAAGTGATGAGCACTTTTGTTATGGCTTTTAATAGATGTTGGCCAGAAAAAGCACAGAGGCTTTGATAGCACATAGCTACCATTCATTATAACATATAATACAAGAGCTATCTCTTTTCCTAGGAAATTAATGCCGTTGCTATTTTTTCTGGTACTAGATTTACCTTTCCTGTCCACCTCCCACCTCAGTTTATATATGTGAAAATATACTCATTATGGCTCAAGACCAAATTTTAGCTAATATTCAATAGAAAAGAATAAATCACACATTCAAAAAATTTGATTCTATTTACATTTCTGTGCTGTGGTGGAATGAGTGCAAGATTTAAAGTCAGAGAACCTGGCTTCAATTCCATGTCCTTCCTAAAATGTTATGTTTAACCTCAGGTCATACCAGCATTTTCGGTAATATCGCATAGTAGGAACTGAGTGAATGTGGGTTTTAATACTGCTTCTGACTTATTAGCTGTGTGGCCTTGTTCAGTTCCTCCTCCTGTGTCTTAGTTTTGTCATCTGTAAAATGAGTTGACCTTTGAAGTCCCCTCCAGGTTTAAATGTTTGAGGCTATGATGCTATGGCAAATTTTTTGAGACCTTGACTCATTCAGTTAACAAGGATTTATTAGTGTCAAACACTACACAAGGGACTAAAAAGAAAAAAGAAAAAAAAAACCTTTACCCTCAAGAAGGCTTCCTGGGAAGTAATATAACGTGCAGACAAAAATGTAAATAGAAATACATACAAAATTAATGGCACAATAGAGTGTCAGACCCGGAGTAGTCAGGAAGACTCAACTTCGTGAGTTCAAATCTAGCCCCAGACACTTAGTAGCCATATGACCCTGGCAGATCACTTAACTCTGCTTGTCTTAGTTTCCTCATCTGTAAAATGAGCTGGAGAAGAATATGGAAAACCACTCCAGTATGTTTGCCAAGAAAGCCCAAATGGGGTCATGAGGAGTCAGGAATAACTGAAACAAATAAACAACAGCAATATGATGGAGAAGGCCATAACAAGTGTGTGGGATCAAGGCAGGCCCTGCGTACTTTAGCAGAGCCTAAAAGGAAGCTGGCTATTTTTGGAGGTGGAGGTGGGAATGCGGGAAGTATTTTCTTGGCCTAGGGGACCAGCCTTTAGAAATGTTCAAATATTGAGAGCTGAAATGCTGTGTATATACAATAGCAGGTGGTCTGGAATGTATGAAAGGGAAGACTATATAATAAGTCTTGAAAGACAGTCTGAAGTCAGACTGTGACGAGCTTTGAAAGCCAGTTAAATTTGTGCTTTGCCCTCAAAGTAATAGTGAACCATTAGAGTTTCTTGAGCACAGGAGTGGCATGGTCACACTTGTGCTTTAGGAATATCACTCGGGCAGCTATGTAGACAACAGAATGTAAAAGAGATACAGTTGGGGCAGGAAGTTCAGTTAGGAGTTTACTGCAATAGTCTAGACAAGAAGCAATGAGGGTCCAAACTAGACTGGTGATCATGTGAGTAGAAAGGAGATAGATAAGATAGAGATTGGAGACTTCCTTGTTAAGTGAAAGCTACTGACTATGTTTCAATTCAGGAAAATGTGCCTAGAAAATGACTTCATATGATCGCAACTCTAAGTTACAAGAGAGATTGTAGGATAGAGGAGAAAGAGCAGTACATTTTTCCACTGTCACTGAGATACTCAGTAGTATACTTTGTTAAGTGTCATTCAGACAGAGAATGCCAGTGGCCACTGGAGCTGTCCGTAGCTGAAGCTGAGATAGAAGAACAAAGAGGGAGGGGTAAACTTAAAATGATGCTTGATTTTAGATTTGCAAAGTGTGCTTTATACATTATCTCACTTGGTTTTCACAACCTTCTGAGAAAGGAGTTACTATATCAGCCCCATTACACAGACGAGGAAAATTGATGTTCAGAGAAGGTGATTTGTCCAGGATCATATTGCTGATAATTGTCTGAGGTAGAATTTTAATGAAAGTCTTCCTGACTCCAGGTCCACTATAAAATGTTCTTAACATAGGGAAGTTACCTATCCTCTCTGAGCCCTACTTTCTTCATGTATAAAATGGAGATAACTACACTTTCCCTTCCCATTTGACAGGATTTTCATGAACATCAAAAAAGATAATGTATGTGAAGACACTCTATAAAACTGCAGAGCAATTGACAAATGTAAATAATGAATTTTACCGTTGCAAGTTATTATTACTAATATATAGAGCAGTAAATAACTAATGAAATCAAAGAATAGCTATATAAGACAAATACCAATCACATTTGTTAATCCACAAACATATCTATTGAACTTCTTTCTCCTGGTTACATTTTGAAATCTCAAATCCCAAAGAGTTTCTCCAAGCTGAAAAGGCTACTATATCTTTAATTCAAGGAAAGAAGAGTTTCAGTAAATACTGTTTCACCATTTCCAGTACTCCATTTCTCCCTTAGTAAAAGGCACACACAAACTCCTGTCATCCATCTTTTTTACACAGCCAATTTCTGCCATCCCAAGGCCTTCCTCGCAGTTTCAAGCTTATATGACATCCCCTACTTGCATTGACAGGGGTGAAGTTCAATCACCAGACAGTGTGCTGTATTTGGTGGGTGGGGGAGGAGAAAGTCTTCATTATTAGAGAGGATGCTGAAACCGCAGGTGCTGGATGCCTCACTCTTTTAGTGCTGTTTTGTGTTTTCTCAAACCCCTGAAGGCAACCTGTAAAAGTTTGCCCATGGATGTTTCCAGGGAACATATGCAGGTGAGGGCTAGAATACGACTGGGAGGAAAAAAATCTCAAAATTACTAATAGGCAGTATTTGGGAAGTCCTTTTTTTGAACTCACAATTTCATCTTTAAAATGGCTCTCATGAAGCAGATTATTCCTGTAAAGATTGGCAGAAAATAACCATAATCCAAACCCTTTTTCTTGGAGGCTGAACTCCTCTACCATTAACTACAAAGAGAACCAGAGCTATGAAAGGATACCTGAGGGTCTGTGAAGCTCCCAATTTTTATACCTGCAGAAATTGGCTGGTCCTCCAATGATGACTTTTCCCCTTCATACCTCCCACAGCACTATATTTTGAACTTTCTTCATTCATTCAGCATGTATTGTTTCCCATCAGTATTATCTATGCTTGTACCGTGCCTCCCTACTGGACTTTAAATTCTAGGTGGGCAGGAACCAGGTTTTTATTTAAACTTTGCATAGACTGCAGGACCTAGAACAGTGCTCTGTATATAGTATCCACTTGATAAATGTTAGTTGAACTGAATGGAATCCACCTTCTCTGAAATCTCCCATAATGCCCCAATGCAAACCCTTTAGCTGTCTCCAAAACATGGTACAATCATTCTCAAGTTCATAACTTTTGATAATTTACCTCTGTCTGGAAGCTCATTTTTTTTTCTCTTCTGTCTGTCTAAATTCTACACACACTCCAAAGTTCTGCTCAAATTACCCTTCCTCCACTGTTTTCTTCAATCATCATATCCAATACTGACGCCTCCTTTTCTGAACTCCTATACCACTTAATTGTTTGACCCATAGCATAGAATAACAAAAAGGACTTCCGGGATCATCTAGAGCACCCCTCTTAATTTACAGATGAGGAAACTGAGGCCGAGAGTGCAATGCAAAGAGCCTTCAGCAGGAATCAGTAAACCTGGATTTGAGAAGCTTTAAATTATAATGATATGATAATAGCTGACATTCATATAATGTTTCAGAATTTGCAAAGGACTTTTACTGGAATATTACCTCATTCGATCCCCACAACAATTCTGGGAAGTAGGTGCTATTATTATCTTCATTTTACAGATAAGGAAACTGAGACAGAGGCTAAATGACCCCAATGTAAGTAGCTTATCCAAGGGTATTTGCATTTTTTAAAAGGACTATTTAAGATAATATTTTAAGACCCAAAGAAAAGATGCAAAAGGAAAGAATAAGCAGGTTGTAGTTGTTGTTTGGTAGCAGAAAGTCCTGCTCAACACCCCTGGAATCATATCACATAAGCCACTATTGCTTGTCTAATGAATCACCCCACAAATATTTATTGAGCCCCTCAGTAAATAAGGCAGTATGCTAACTGTTGTGGGGGATACAAAGAAAGATCAGACACAGTCCCACCATCTCTAAATTAGCAGTAAAAGTAAGTTAAGGTAAAATACAAGTGTCCAATCTTTCATTTGTTCAAACACAGCCTTAGTCTCAGAGACCTAGACTCCAGCTAAGGCACACTAAATCTCCTTAAGCTTGTCTACCGTCCTCAAGCCTTATGCTGACTTTGATGTAGGCTTTTAGCTTTCATGCGTATGTAACATAAAATTTGAGATTATAACAGTATAAAAGAAGATAAACATATCATGAACAATGGCTGAAAAATCACTACTTAGCAATGACCTTTACAATGGTAGACTATTGCAGCTGGGCAATAAGTTCAAATGGCTATCAGCACAAAGTACACCTAGATTGTCCTCAGTCTAGCCTCAACTAAAGAATCATTCTCCAAATGTTCTCCTTTTCCTAACATACACAGTGTTACCCTTTGATACTTCTGTGATTACATAGCTGAAGACACGTCATCTAACAGTACAGATCAAAACTCTTCCATAAGAGCTCATCCTGTGTGACTTATCCATGTTGGCCTGTAAATCCCTCACAGGAGATTCACCCAATGAATGAAGTACCTTTCTCTAGATTTCTTCACTTTGTGGATACCAGTGGAATACATCCACCAGGTCCCTGATTCTCATTACCTGATCAGGCTCATCTTTTTTAGGTTTTGGTCACACATCTCTCCAATGGCATGTGTTATGCCACTTCTCCTCCTCAATCTTTTGTTTGTAATGTTTTGTAGCCTGCTTAAACCTACCATGTGCCTCTCCATGGGCATTTGTGTGCTAGTCAACATTTATTCTTGAAGGACTGTGGTATTCCACAACTGAAAGCCAGATTGTATCACCCAGAGAATATGGCTGTTTAAAAGTGTCATAATCAAAGCATTTTAGAGCTGGAAAGGACCTTAGAGTTCCTCGACCCCTATCCTCATATTCAGAATCTTTTCCAGAAATAAAATCTGCCACTGTCATCTTCCCAACACTTTTCATGACTCTTCCTTTGGCTCCGGAGTGGCTTAAGGAAAAGTCTGGTTCATTTTGTCAGCAGGTATTTAGTCATTTTTTGCCCTTGAGATTTGACATACACGCATTGTGTTTCTCTGAGTCGTGACCATTCCATTCTCCATCACAAAAATGTTCATCTGCTTTTGTTTGGCTTCTTGACGATAAATCATTTTTAGGCATGAACCTGATGCCATGTTTCACAGAAAATACACAACCACCATAAAAATAAATAGCCCTCCTATTTTTGGCCTGAAAACAACTAAATTTGGATTCTTTCCCATATTTAAATCCTGAATAATAGAATAAAGACTAAAGTAGCTCTTCTACCCATTCAGATACCAACCCCACCACCTCTCATTCAACAAAATGGATATTATGTGAGTGTGTGTGAGGGAGAGAGAGAGAAAGAGAGAGAGAGTTAACTATAGTGTATCACCTCCTAATCCAAGTATATTAAGAACATATTTCCAGTTATATGCTAGAGTCCTGGCAGAGATTAGGAATAATGAGAATGGACAGAGTCTGAGCCAAGAACTGGATTTATTTCAAAATGTAGGAATTTTTCCATCCGAAGGAGAAAAATGGTTATATTCATCTGTGTTACTTTATCCCAACCACTTTTTGAACATGTGTGTAAATATGCTCATACCCAGTATCTATACGGGCATGTAAATAATCCATGGCTCACTTCCACCTTTTTCAAACAGTGCTACTAGCTGAAAATTAAGAAATTATAACATGGGGATAATAAAAGCACCTACCTCCCAGGATTGTTGTGAGGACCAAATGAGATAATAATTGCAAGGGGTTTAGCACAGTGCCTGGTACATAGTAAGCTCTGTATAAATGTTAGGTGGTGGTTGTGATTGTAGTAGTAGTAGTAGTAGTAGTAGTAGTAGTAGTAGTAGTAGTAGTGGTGGTGGTGGTAGTAGGAGCAGTAGTAGTTGTTTTAATGTTGGTGGTGGTAGTGGTGGTGGTGGTGATGGTGGTAGTTCTACTAGTAGTAGTAGTAGTTCTCAGACAAAAGACACAACACACAATCCTTCATTAGAACCATACTAAGCAATTCCACTTTTGTGGACTCTGTCAGACCTGGTTCAGCCTTGAGGAACCCCAGGTTATCTGCACATTAGCACTGGAGGAACACTTTGTGAGAAAATAATGTGTATACAGATAACTATAAGAGAAAGTACAATGCAAAAGTACAATCCAATGAATACAAAGGAACTGTTATGGAAATTCAGAAGAGAGGGAGATTAGCTTTTATTCAAAAGGTTTTGTTAGTTTCTAACCTAAATTTCTCTTTACAGTTTAAGCTACATCTTAATTTTCCCTTCCTCAGTGAAAAATGTGGTGAGCCTCTCTAAACTTAGCTTAGGCTAGACACTTATCTCTAGCTGTGTTACACTGGTCAAGTCACTTAACCACTGTTTGCCTCAGTGAAAATGGAGAACAATAGCCAACCACCACTCATACATGACCCCTTGTATGCTTAGAAATAGACAGAATAGGAGCATTTATTAAGCTACTGCATGCCTATGCATCACAGTGTAGGATAGAGCCTTATGCAGGAAGCAAAAGTCCTTTCCTCCAGGAGTTTTCATATGAGTAAACACACCTGAATAGGGAAGATATGTTAAGACATTTATAACTTATTAGTACTATATCTAGTACACCTTGGATTACTGAAAACTGCATTTTCTTTATTATGGCATAGACATTTCATTAAGCCATCTATATACCCTAAAGATAGCTCCTATGTTTCCTCTGACACAAGCTTCCCAAAAGTTAGATGACGACCATCTTGGGATACACTAAAGAAAAGCATTTCTGCACAGTTGACTAATGTTTTTTTTAAGTTGAACTCAAGAAAAGATCATTTCACAAGAAGTACCTCTAATAAGAGGAATCTTTCTACACGCATATTACAGGGTTGAAGTGATTATGAGGTCTGAGTATCTGCTGTCTATAGCCTTGATGGATAAATTAAGGGTTTTCATTGAGCACAGCACTATAGTGCTCCTGATTACTCTCTTTCCACTCAATTAAAGAAATAAAGTTTTCCTCTAAAAGGCCTGCTCTCTTCTGAGCTTCTTATTTGGATGTTGGAGAAGCTGCATATATAAAATTATGAGACTTTCTGCTAATATTCCAATCCTACCCAAATTCACAGTGAATCATAGTTGGTCGTTTGGAAATCTGCTATCTCTAGCTTTAATTAGACCGTGGAGTTCTGGGGTCCATTTCTCTTAGGGAGTCAGTCATAGTGATAGTAAACTCTGCCCTTTTGTCTGAGAGTACTGTCCCTGAGGTATAATCAGGTAGTCTGGGGGTAATGATGTTGGGTCTCTACCCACATTCTACACTGCCCATAGCTCAGATAACTCAGTTGCTCTAAGAAAAGGTCAACTGGAAGGAAAGAGGGAAAAATAGCTTAAATTGCAACAAGAATAATTCAGGTTCAACAGCCTGGTGTCTGATTTGTCTCTAGTAAAACTGGCCAGATGGAAAGGAAGCTCACAGAAATGAAAGACGGCTGGGATTGGTGTTCTGAAATCTAGTGATAGTGGTTTGACAGGAAGAAGATGTTTTAATTGAGGCAACCTCCATGGTGCTTCCTGGGGATAAGAGCAGCATTTGTTTTCTTATTTTAAAAAAGTGGGAAGATGAATCAAGATAATTCCTAATCCAAAACCCAAATGAAAACAGAGAAATACCATAGAGCTGGTTCTAGTTAAATACACATGATGCACAAAGAAAAGCAGACATCCCTAGTGGAACACGCTTCACTTTATTAAAAAATAGGGACTCCCACATTCAAATACACACACACACACACACACGGAGCCCTCCTTTTTTACCAGCCTCTCCCCTCCCAGACCCCCCCATGAAAATAGTACCACTGTTATCTCCTAAACATGCCTAGAGGCTTCCTCTACTTTCTTTATTTCCTTTGTCTAGCTTTCCCCTTGCCTATGTACAGAACCATTTTCAGATGTCAGAACTTAAAACATAAATCTTTCCCAGGCTCTTCTGCCTTACCCTTCACTACCACCCCCACCCCAATACACAGACACACACGTGCACACACACACACACACACACACGCTCTCAAACACAAACACACACGCACCCATGCTCCATGCTTTGTCAGTATGAACTCATGATCACTTACATTAAGAAATATACCAATAGCTTCCTAAGATGACACAGGCAACACCAACAACTGCCCTCATTTTACTAGAAATAGCTCTGCCACCCTGTCATTTATATCTCTGACATTTTATTGCTCTTATTGCATACCATTTGTAAGTAGGTGAGAAGAATCATGCTTTCAATGCATATATTTCAACAGAGTTTACTCCCCCCTCCCTCCTTCTGAAGTTGTGAATCCAACCAGGCAGATGTAGATGTATAGCACACGTACGAATTCACAAGAGGGAGACTTACCTGCCAACGAGTAAGAACTCTCCTACAACTCCCAGACGTTTCATGGCACTCAGAAGCCCTCTGACCGTCATTCCTTCACAAAAACAAACCACCACTCTGGCCTTGGGTAGTCTCTCCCGAAGCTTGCGCAGAAGCCGATCGAAGCTTTTCTCCCCAGAATTGCTATAGATTTTGTCTGAGTGAGCAATGCATAGGCCTTCCTGGGCAGCCAGCTCTTTGAAAGCATCCATTCCACTTTCCCCATAGTTTCCTAATCAAAAATAAATAAGTGTTTGTAAGCAGTATAGTACAATGCTCTCCCCCTCTCACTGCTGACTCTTAGCTTCTCTGGCTTCCTTGAAGACTCAGCTCAAATACCACCTTCTTTTGGTTCCCCCAACTTTCCCTCTCTCCCTCCAGTGCCGTCTCTCTGAGATTCCCTTCCTTCTATTCTGTATATATCTCGTGTTTCTATAGTTACTTACATGTTGTCTGCCATGTTAGAATACGAGCTCCTTGAGGGCAGGAACTTTTTTGCCTTCCTTTGTATCCCCAGTGCTTAGCACAGTGTCTGGCCCATAGCAAAATTATAATAAATGCACAACTGAATGATTGCCTGAAAATGGAATAAGTTCAGAATACTTCTAAACCTCTTCAGAGTTATACATTGTTTCCTCTTCAACCCAGATGAGAGTAAAGTTCCAATATTACAGCCCTTCATCTCCATCTGCTTCCTCTGTATTAGTTCTTCCTTTCATGCCCCATTTTATGAGATAAATAGATGTATAGAATAATTTTACATATATATATACATATATATGTACATCTACTCATATCTAATGGTAGCCATCTCTAGGTTGGAGGGAAGGGAGAGAGAAGAAAAAAGAGATTTACATGATAATTTTGTTGTATATTTGAAAAGAATAGCAAGTTGTGCATAGCAGGTGTGCAGTTTCATATATGAACATCTTTTTTCTTGTACTATGTTATGGAAATGCTTGTCTTATTCCATAAATTAAAATAATTTTTTAAATAGAATAGGTTTCACTGATTCCAGAATCTCAGAGTTAGAAGTCACCTGAAAGGCTAATTGATCCATGCTGTCCTTGGACAAAATGTCTTTCTACAACATCCCCCAACAAGTGCTTCATCTTCAGTTTTCACTTGAAAACCTGAAAGGATGGGGAACTCATGACTTTCCAAAGCAGATTATTTCACTTTTAGATCATTTTTAAGATAATTTTAGATAATCCTAATTGTTAGGAAGCTTTTCATGATATATAAATTTGCTTCTTGGTAACTTTCAACCACTGTTCCTAGTTCTGACCTCTGAGGCCAACCAGAACAAGTTTTATCTCCCTTCCAAATGATAGCCCATCAAATATTTGAAGGCTTTGTTGTATTTACACTTGTAAGGTATATTCTCATGACTCACTAAATGAGAATGATCAGTTGGTAAGAAAAGATAAGCTTATTAAGAGACATTAAAAATATGAATATAAAATAAACATCTGAGTTATCTAGATTATGTTTTAGGATTTCAGAGATATCAGTGAGAGATCACTGTGATTCAGAAGAGATGTCACACATGAAATTTTGAAGGATGGGTAGAATTTGGATAATTAGAGAAGATAATTTCATTTTTTAACTCTTTTGCATATATTTTATATACTTATTTATGTACATATTGTGTCAACCAATAGAATGGTAAGTTTCTCAAGACTAGGAACAGTTTAGCTTTTGGTTTTGTGTCCCCAGTACCTAGAACAGTGTCTGACACATAGTAGATCCTTAATGAATGTTTACTGATTAATTGAAAAGAAGGCATTTCAGGGGGTCAGTAAAGGCACATAGTAGAAATTCAATTCATTTCAAGAATCATTTAATTTTCAGCTTATATCCCACAAAAAAACTATGTTAGGGTGGGGAAGATAAAAAAGTTTAAATAAGATGTGGCCTTCATACTCTCATGAAGTTTAAAGTCTACTAGGGAAAAAAGAAATGGAAATAACTCACATTGTATATTACTTCAAAGTTTACAAAGCACATAAGGTATGTGTGTGAAGCCAGTAAATATACAACGTCGGTTGAGGAGAAGTGATTTAGACCATTACTATATAAGATATATTTTAATGTGGAATTGAGGCTTTCACTATGAAATACATAAGTTGGAAAATTTTATTTAAGAAATTGTAGAGTAAGAGCTAGGAAGGATCTCAGAAGCCACCAAATCCAATTCCTTCATTTTGCAGGTGAGGGGTGCAGTGTGGTAGGTGGGGAGAGACATTTTCTAGGCAAGAGGAAATGTCCAAAAGTAAATGTAAAGAGACATAAATGGAACAAGGTGTTTATGGGGTTCTTGTCGGGGAGGGGGAGGGGAGAGAAGTACACAGTGAACACAAGTGACAAGGAGAAATTAAACAATAATTCCAAGAATCATGGTATTTAGAGCTGGAAAGAATCTTCTGAGCTCAATAATTGTTGAAGACTTCAGTTGAGGATATTATATTTTCAAGTAGCCCAGAGCACTAGAGAACTTGAAATGAATCCAATCACAAATCAGACTATCAGAGGTTGCAAATACACTGCAGGTATTCTAGAACTGAGTAAGAGATTAGACTTTAAATGTATGAGACACTTAACAGACAGATGAAAATAGAAATCCCTAAAGGATATTTGGAAAGAAAATAAAAACAGACTGATGTAGAGATAGCTATGTCTAAAGGGATGAGACAAGAATAAAAATATTGAAAACAGATGTTCATAATAGAAAAACATAAAGTAGAGAGAAATTTGTCAGAAAAGATTGATGAAGGTTTATGAGATGTATTGACCTGGCCATGGGTTAGGTATAGAAATTTGATTCCAATCCAACAAGACTGAAAAAAGATTTACTTAAAATAGATTGATTTGTGATAGCATGACAGCCAAAGCTGGGTTTTTTAAGTGTCATTGAATAAACCAACCATGAAATGAAATGAGTCTGTGTGTCATAATCTCCTGTATGAATGATGTTGAGTTAAGCCTTCCAAGTGATTTCTCCTTGAACTCTCGCAAAGTTGATGATGATTCAAGATACAATAGGAGCTCCCTCTGGTGGTTAATGTAATACATCTGGCCATTATGTGGTATCAAGTTCAAATCCTGTTGATATTTTATTTGCTAAGTATTCACATATCTTTCCATTGTCAAACAACTATGTTTTCCACATCAATTATCTCTTTCATTTCAGCTCATTCTTCCTTTGTTCGAAGATATTCCAAATAACTTATTGTAAAAACAAAATGCCAAATTATTATCTTTAAAATGCTAGGCAACCAGGACTATAGATGGTAAATTGACTGACTAAGGACTGTCTCCATTCTGTTGTTCTCAATAAATATTCATTTACCTTTTTATAGTCTTGCACTGGCACATTTAATGTTTTGAGAGCAAAATTATGTGATGGCAATCATTTCTGTCAATATTCAAGATGAAGCAAGAAAAGGCACCTTCCTCCTAAGTACAGTACACATTTGTAGAACAGTTTAATAGTTAAGTGATCCAGAAATTGGAAATTGGGCACTGAGTCTTTAGGAGAAATAAATCAGAGTAAGAAGGCCATGAAGCATAACTGCAGATAGGATGAATGTGACAGCTGATTGTGTGAAATGAAAGGTCAATGATACGATAACTATGATTCATTTGAACTGAGTTAATTGTGAGGGCTACCTGTCTTGGGCTCAAGCAGGAAACAGAATTTAAAAAAAAATAGATAAACAACCTAGAGGAAGTGAATGGTATACCAGCACTACTTTAAATGGTAGCTAACTCTGTTTTCGGGGGATGAATTCTCACCTGACAGAAGCTCTCAGATTTCATTGTTTACTGACACTAAGTCACTAGGGGGTTGTGACTACAGTAATTCTATGTTTGAGTTTGCCTTTTATTCTTCTTCAGAAAATAGGCATGATTCTATTAGACTTCTTGTGAGTCATGTCCGTAATGTTCTTTAAAAACAAAAAAAAATAAGATATGGTGAGAGGGTTTGGGGAGAGTGTTTGGGGAGGATTCTGTGTTGTTCCAAAAAGTAAACTAGGCTCACTTGGTGTAAATTTCAAGGAGGCAGATTTTTGCTAAGAGATGTCATTTGCTAATGACTGGGGCAGATTAGGCTACTTCATGAGAAAATATGTTCTAATATGTCACTGAAGGTATTTAAGCTGTAACTGGATGGCCATATGTCAGGGATTCTCTAGAAGGAACTGTTGGCATTGAGTAATGAATTGGACTAGATGACCTTGAATATTCTGAGTCTGTTGGCCATTTTTCCATAAAAGTTTAACAGGTTTTAAGATTTCATATATAATAGCATTATCAGTGGCTTTTACAGAAAAAAGTAAAAACTTCAATATGAGGGTTATAATAAGAGTTACAGAATCACAGAATCTCAGAATTGGAATAGGCTTTAGATATCAGGTCCATGAATTTAAAAAAATTGATAATTTTATTTCATCATAATTGGCTTTCTTTGTAATCACACACTTCATTTTATGTGCCTAAAACATTCTGATAAGTCCATACTCTTGACCAGACTGAAAAAGGAGTCCATGATACAAAGCAAAGGTTAAGAACCCTTGACCTGGCTAAAAAAAAAAAAGCTTCTCAACACTATACCTGGCAATTGGTTACCTTAGGTTTTTATTGAAACGATAAACAAAATATTTTGATTTGCCTTTTTAGTGAGAGTTCTGTGGTAGCTCAGCTTTGTTTACTATAGCATTTATGTAAATTTCTATGCTTCTAGGTGGGCTGCATAAATCACAGGGCAGGCCGCATTTTGGACAGCCCTGACCTAGTCTTTGCTTGAAAAGCCAACTATCTACCAAAGCATCGAATTTCATTCTTGGACAGCTCTAAGTGATAAAACATTTTCCATTACATAAGTCTTAAATTTTCCTCTTAGCAACTTCTGACCATCGCTTCTGGTTTTTCCCTCTAAGAATAAGAGAAATAAATCTGATCCCTCATTCTTGTGACAGTCCTTCAAATACTTGAGTACAGTTAACTTGTCTCCCATAATACTTCATTCTCTAGAGTGAACATACTAAGTTCCTTTGACCAATCTTTTTTAAATGATCTTTTTCAATCAACAAGCATTTATTTTCTCTTCCCAATGCTGAAAAGGAAAATCAAAACCCTTGTAACAAATATGCATAGTCCAGCAAAACAAATTCCTACATTGGCCACATTCAAAAATGTATGTTTCATCCTTCATCTTTAGTCCATCACCTCTCTGCCAGAAGAAGGATAGCTTTCTTCATCGTTGGTCCCTGAAGTAATGACTGACCAAGGCATTGAGCAGAGTTCTCAGATCTTTCAAAATTGTTTATTTTTAGAGTGTTGTTGCTATAATATAAATTGTTTTCCTGGTTCTGTTCACTTCAATCTGCATTAGTTTTTATAAGGTACAAACTCATGGTCCTTCACTATCCTACATGTCTTCCTCTGAGGCTTATTTGCAATAAGGAAATAAAGGAAATATCCCAACAGAACATATGACTTGGTAACAATTTCTCTTTTCTCTCACGTGTCCAGTGCTATGATGATTAACTTCATAATTATCCCCCAAAGTAAATGTTTGGTTCTGTTGCTGTACCCAGCTGGCCTTACGCTTAAGCCACAAAGGAAAGGGGGGAGATGAATGAGAAAAACAGTTTGTGTACAAAAGCTCTCAGTCCTCCTGAGTTGAGACGGGAAAGATGCTGCTATTTGCTGTTCTGACCCAGCGTTTTGAATCTACCATTGTTGCTAATACAGAGGTATCTTTGACAGCCACATGTATGCTATTTTTTTGTTCTATCTGGCATCAGACTCCATTAATTCGTTGGGGTACAATGATGAAAACTCTAATCTGTTAATTGCTCAGCTGGTGAAGTATCTCCAGGTAGTATAATTTTCTAATGTAACGTACTGAATGCCAGTGTCTCTTGATCTTCAAATTGAGTGTAGATACTTCTTATCTAGGTTACTGAAATATGTTCTATGGAATTTTCTGCAATGATCACTATGACGTTCTTAAATTTAAGGTTATTATCTGGATATATAGATACTATAAATTGCCTAGTTATGATTATTGTCCGTGGAGCCAAGTATCCTGCCCTTGCTATATGCTTTCAATAAGAAAGAGGTGTTACAGAATCTGAAATGGGGAACATCTTTCCCCTTTTGATCCTGCAACAATCTATTCCTTTTTCTCCTTGAACACCATGCCTCCTCCATACACCTGCTGGTTTTTCTATATTTAAATGTTTCCCTTTGTTTCCGGGTTGTTGGGGGCTTTTGGCTGGCGGAGGGGTGTGAGAAATGGGGAGCTTTCTAAAAAGAAAAGCCAAAACCAGCTACTTGTGTTAAATATCTGGAGAAATTTGGGTAGTTCAAATCAAAGAGCATACTTTTTCCTAATGGTTTTTAGGGAGTTTGGTGGTGACAGTGATATCATGTCATGTATTCCTACTCCACAGGTAGGTATGCTCTACCACGAGGGGGCTCACTCTACCTGAATAAAGAAGCCCCTCCTAGTGTCCTGACATCAGAATCCCATAGCCTTCTAGGTATCAAAAGTCTTTTTTCTCTCTCTTCAATATTAGAGGAAAATGATTTTTTTAAATGTCAGCTTAGGCCTATAGATTAAGTTCCTAGAAAGAAAGTACGACTCAAAAAAATCCAAGGTGTATGATATTCCAATGTTTTAATTTGGGTCTTAAAGAAGGAATTTTTATTTCTTTTTTAAATTAAATCTTTTTTAAATTTTTAAATTAAATTTCTTTTGCTTTTCCATATCCTAAATTTCTCTCTGTATCTCCCCATATTCTTTTCCAAAGAGTCATCCTATACAGAAAAGAATATTTGGAATTTTTATTTCTTAAAAACTTTAGAAAATTCCCTTGCTTTCCCATTTTGCCTGATTTACCTGAGTTTTGTCCTAGCTATTCCTATTTCCCTGACCTACCCATGTATCTTTTTCCAAGTATTTAAAAGTAGTCTCAAACTCCCCCATAATTCTTTACTATTTCTCAGCTGAGATCACCAGCCAATCACTGGCAGAAATCACATCCAATAAACTCTTTCCTTCCAAGCAAGTCTCTGAAAGGTTAAGAATTAATCCATATTTTAAAAGAGACTCCAGTGAAAGAGATTCCATAATCTCCTCTGGAAACAGTATTTAACCACTGTTGCTTGAAAATCTTTATGGTTAATCTAAATCCTTTAAGATGAAATCTAACCCTATTTCCTCTTCCTTATATTTCTATAGAATAGGAAACTGGCCATGACCTCATTTACAGCAACCCTTCATGCTTTAAAAGTCATACTTCAGCCTTCTCTTCTCCAGAGCTAAAGGATCCTAAAAGCATACATTCATTCACTCAACATACATTAAGTACTTCCTGCATGCCAAACGTTGTGCAAAACAAAAAAATGAACCAGTCCCTCTCCTCAAATTCACATTTTATTGAGGAAGAATAGAAACATGTATGCAAAACTCAAATATATATATATATATATATATATACATATATATATATATATATATACATATGTAGATACAGATGTAGATACGGATACAGTACATAATTTTGGGAGCTAGACATAGGGTGCAGGGTAAGCTTTCTGTAGGAAGTGGCACCTGTGCTGGTCCTTAATGGAAGCCAGAAATTCCATGAGATGAGGATGAAGGGCATTCTAGGTATATATAAAGGCAGAAAGGGAGGAGATGAAATATGCAGTAAAGAATAGCAAATTAGGCCAGTTTGACCAGAACATAAGTTGTATAGCATGAAGGAAAGTAGTATGTAATAGTTCTGAAAATGTAGGCTGGAGTCAGATCACGAAGGGCTTCAGAAGCCAAGCAAAGGACTTTATATTTTTTTTCTACAGGCAAGAGGGAAGCACTGGAACATTTTTGAACAGGGATGTGCCACATCAACATGGCAGCTGTATGGAGGATAGTTTGGAAAGGGGAGAGAATGGGCGTAGGGAGACCACTTAGACTATTGTCTAGGTAAAAAGTGATGAAGACCTGAAGTAGGAGTGAGTAGAGAAAAGGGAACAGCCATGAGATACATTGTCAAAGTATAATTGAAAGACTTAGCAACTGGCTGGATGTGAAGGTCCCATGAGGGAAAGGAAGAAGTCAACGATGACTCTAATGTTGCAACCTGGGTTACTAGAAGGATGTTGGTAACCCTGACAGAAATAGGGAAGTTATGAAGAAGGGAAGGAATGAAAATAAAGTTTAGATGCCTACAGGACGTACATTTGGAAATGTTCAGTAGGGAAATGGGAACATGTTACTGGAGCCCAGGAGAAAAAAAGTGACTAGATGTATAAATCTGGGGTTTATCTAAATAAATTCTCATGGTGCTCTTTTCTTTTTTTAATCTTCCTCCTAGTTCTCCCCCTTACCTCCCTACCTCACTCTATTAAAAAGAAAAGCAAAACCTTTATAACAAATATGCAGAGGCAAGCAAAACAAATTACCACATTGGCCATGTTGTAAAATGTTGTTTTATTCTATTCCTTTTCTCCTCCTTAGTTCAGTTTTTCCATT
Organism: Trichosurus vulpecula; assembly: GCF_011100635.1. NCBI lineage: Eukaryota > Metazoa > Chordata > Mammalia > Diprotodontia > Phalangeridae > Trichosurus > Trichosurus vulpecula. The sequence continues at coordinate 111,391,753 of NC_050579.1, forward strand.
TCACACCTAGGAAAGATTTTTGCAATGTGTTTGCAATTTTTGAGAGAAGAACCTATCTCTCCCTCCATCTCTCTTCATCTCTCTCTGTCTCTCTCTGACTCATCTCTCTCTCTCTCTGTCCCTCTCTGTCTCTCTCCATCTCTCTCTGTCTCTGTCTCTCTGTCTTCCCTAACCTCTTCCTCCCTCTATCTCTTCTGTCCTCTGTTATATGCAAAATTAAGCCTGCCAACTAAGAGGTGAACCAGCTGCTGTCTGTGGTAATGCCTAGGGATAATGACCACTTGACATATTCACATATCAAATTAGGATAACAACCAGCACTATCCCGGGCTTCAGGAAGGCCGATGAGTGGAACTTTGGAGAATTCTTCTCAGTGCTTCTCCTATACTGCTCTTTCCATTTCCCCAACTATGCTCCACTTCAGAAAATCAGAGCCCACAAGTAAGAGAGAGGAGAGCCAACTGTTTGTTCACCTCCACATGATGATTTTGAGTTGAATAAACCTGATCATTTTGCTTTGAATTCCCTCCAAGTTCTCCACATGATTTAAGATATAGATACCTAGGGGCGGAGCCAAGATGGCGGCTGGTAAGCACGGACTAGAGTGAGCTCCGTACCCGAGTCCCTCCAAAAACCTATAAAAATGGCTCTGAACCAATTCTACAACGGCAGAACCCACAGAACAGCAGAGGGAAGCAGGGCTCCAGCCCAGGACAGCCCGGATGGTCTCTGGGTGAGCTCTATTCCACACGGAGCTGGGAGCTGGGAGCTGGGAGCTGGGAACGGAGTGGAGCAGAGCCCAGCCTGAGCGGCGTGGACGATCCAGACCAGAAGCCGGGCGGAGGGGGCCCTAGCGCCCTGAATATGTGAGCTGCGGCAGTTACCAGACCCCTCGACCCACAAACACCAAAGACTGCGGAGAAGGTTAGTGGGAAAAGCTGCAGGAGTGGAAGGAGTTCGCGGTTCGGCTTCCAGCCCCGGGGGCAGCGGAGGTGGGGCAGCTACAGCTGTTGTTACTTCCGGCTCCAGGCCCACCTGGTGGGAGGAATTAAGTGGCGGATCAGAGCAGGAGTGCAACAGCCTGCTGAAGATCTCAGCCCAGTCTGGACTGGGGGTCCTTGGGGAAGGAGGAGTGCGGCTCTGACAGAGCTGGCACCTCCCCCCCAAACGTAGAACATAGAACTCTGTAATCTACAAGCAGTCATACCCCACTGAAAAACTTAAGGGTCAAGTTAGTTGGTTGGGAATATGGCCTGGCAGCGAAAACGCGCCCAGATTCAGTCTCAGACTTTGGATACTTTCTTTGGTGACAAAGAAGACCAAAACATACAGCCTAAAGAAGACAACAAAGTCATAGAGCCTACAACAAAAGCCTCCAAGAAAAACATGAACTGGCCCCAGGCCATAGAAGAACTCAAAAAGGATTTGGAAAAGCAAGTTAGAGAAGTAGAGGAAAAATTGGGAAGAGAAATGAGAAGGATGCAAGAAAACCATGAAAAACAAGTCAATGACTTGCTAAAGGAGACCCCAAAAAATACTGAAAAATACACTGAAGAAAACAACACCTTAAAAAACAGAACAACTCAAATGGCAAAAGAGCTCCAAAAAGCCAATGAGGAGAAGAATGCCTTGAAAGGCAGAATTAGCCAAATGGAAAAGGAGGTCCAAAAGACCACTGAAGAAAATACTACTTTAAAAATTAGATTGGAGCAAGTGGAAGCTAGTGACTTTATGAGAAATCAGGATATTATAAAACAGAACCAGAGGAATGAAAAAATGGAAGACAATGTGAAATATCTCCTTGGAAAAACCACTGACCTGGAAAATAGATCCAGGAGAAAGATATAGATACCTAAATGTGATGCAGGGCTATAAAGATCTGACCAGCATTGAGCATAACGGGAAGACTACCTCATGGTTCCTTCAGTCCACCCTCCTATTTTCCAATGTCATAATTGTTTTACTTTTTTAAAGTTACAGAACTTCATTGTTGACTCATGATTACCTTCATATTACCTGAAGAGCCCTAGAGCTTTATCTGCTTTACTTGCATATAGGCAGTCCTTTCTTGTTTTATGTTTAGACTGTTGATTTAAATACTAAATGTACTGTACTACTGTAAGTTGTCCCATTTGGAATTCATAATAAAATTATGAAATCCCTTTTAGCTTCTTAGTCCCATAGTCACTTCAATTCAATACATCCAATTAGTTTTTCATGCCCGGGAGATTGTGCCTCAGTAATGTGTCTCCTATTTGGTGGCAGCTAGATGCTGCATTGGATAGAGAAGTGGACCTGGAGTCCAGAAGATCTGAGTTAAAATCCAGTTTCAGATGCTTCCTAGCTATGTGACCCATAGCAAATAATTTAACTTTTCTCACCCTCAGTTTCCTTATCTGTTAAATGTGGATAATAATAGCCCCTATCTCCTGAGGGCATTTTGAGGATCAAATAAGATAATTTTTTAAAGTGCCTTGCAAAAGTTAAAGTACTGTATATGTGCTAGCTATTATTTTCATCATCTCATCTTCATCTTTATCAGTCCTTTCCATTCTATTCCTGTTTCTATCAAACCAGTGCAGACATGTGTTATCTCTCTCATGGACTATTGCAAGAGTTCTTTAACTGTCCTCTATATCTCTGTTCTCACCCTACTCCAACCCCATTTTTTGCCCCATTAGCATAACATCAGTCATTCAATTATGTCACCCCAAAATCTTTGATGACTCCCCATTACCAACAAAATAAAAGTCAAAAAGCCCTGATCTTCCATTAAATCTCTCTTTCCAGCTACATCTTGTACTACTCCTCTGTGTTCTCTATCCTAGCTAGATCAGACTGCTTTCCATTTCCCAAATATAGTCCTATGATTTTCTGCCTCCCTGCCTTTGCTCATATTATTCCTTCCAATGTAAATGCTCTTCCCCTACATATCCATTTTTCAAGGAATAGACCAAATGCAACAGTCTGCAAGATGCCTGCTCTGGTCTCCCCTAACCATATATGATCTTTTCTTTCTCTAAGGATCCATGGTACTTTGCTTGTGCCTCCTTTATAGTACTTGCCATAGTAAGCCCTCAAGGGCAGGGACAGTATCTTCCTTCTCTATGTATTCCTTGCAATGCCAAGCTTGGTGCCTGGCAATAGATAATAGTTGAATTGAATTCAGTTGTCCTTTTAAAATAGTAATCATAGCCGTCCTCTAAAGTCCAACACTAATGTTTCATCTTGGCATGAAGTTCATTCTGGGCTTTTAATGGCTATGCCAGCAGAATACAAGACCTGCCAAGTCTTAGCAGTATGGAAAGTCTTTAAGTATGTACCTGGCAATGGACTCTATGTCTTTCATAACCAGCCATGCTGAATTTAAAAAGGCTTTTTATGAGAAGCTTTGCCACCCTATGATGTTGTTTCTTTCCTCCCAACAACTCTTGAACCAACTAGAGGATATAAAAAAAGTTTCAATCTTTGTTCATGGAGAAATACTTACGAAATCATGAATATTTTGAAGTAATAATAATAGCTTAAATTTGGAACTATGCCTGAAGGGCTATAAAACTGTGTATGCTCTTTGACCTAGTAATACCATTACTAGGTATGTATCCCAAAGAGATTTTTTAAAAAAAGGAAAAGGACCTAAATGTACAAAACATTTCATAGAGGTTCTCTTTGTGGTGGCAAAGAACTGGAATTTGAGGGGCTGTCCATCAGTTGGGGAATGGCTGAACAAGTTGAGGTATATGATTATGATGGAATATTATTGTGCTATAAGAAATGATAAGCTGGATGATTTCAGAAAAAATTGGAAAGTCTTACATGAACTGATACAGAGTGAAGTGAGCAGAACCAGAAGAATATGGTAACACAGTAATAGCAATATTGTAAGGATGATCAACTGTGAATAATTTATCTATGCTTAGAGATACAATGATCTAAGACAATTCCAAAGGACTTATTGTGAAAGATGATATTCACCTCCAAAGAAAGAACTAATGGAGTCCAAATGCAGATCAAAGAATATTTTTTAAATTTTCTTTATTTTTCTTGGATTTTTTGTCTGTGTTTTCTTTTACAAAATGACTAATGTGGAAATAGGTTTTATATTATTGTACCTGTATAGCCTATATCAGACTACTTGCCTTCTCACAGTGGGGGAAGGAAGGGAGGGAGAGAATTTGGAACTCAAAATTTTTAAGTGAATGTCAAAAATGCTTTTACATGTAATTATAAAAAGTAAAATATTTTTAAAAATAATTATAGTTTATATTTGTATAATGATTGAGTTACAAAGTACTTATACATATGCACATATACATATTGTCTTATTGGGGTCATAGAATCATAGTTCCAGAGCTAGAAAAGATCTCAGAAACCACCTAGTCCAACCACTTCATTTTAGTGATATGGAAACTGAGGCCCAGGCAAGTGACTTGTCCAAGTTCGCACAGGTAGTAAGTACTAGAGGTAGGATCTGAACTCAGGTTCCTTGATTTTCCAGCCAGTGCTCTTTCTACTGTACCACACTACCTTCACTGTGAAGTAAGTAGTATGAGAATTATTATCCCCATTTTATCAGTATTATTAATGCTAATAATAATTCCAATTTACATAATTGACTAATCCATCAAAAAGCTTTTATTAGACACCTATAACATACTAGATACCATGCTAGGCATGAGGGAATACAGGGATCAAAATGAAGTAGTCCTTGCCCTCGAGGAGTTTACATTTTAGTAAGGGAAGACAACATATACATATTGAGCAAATACAAAATAATTACAAGGTAATTTGAGGGGAAGGGAGGCTAAAATAAAGTAAAGCCTCATGTAAAAGGTTGCCCTTGAAATAAGCTTTAAAGGAAATTGGGAATTTTAAGAGACTGAGATCAGGATGGAGTATATTCTAGGCATGAGGAATAACCAGATGGAAAGGGAAGCTGGAGTGCCATATCAGCCAGTCGATAAACATTTATTAAGTACTTACTATGTGCTGGGGATTGTGCTATAAGCACTGAGGATACAAAGAAAGGTAAGAGACTCCTTGAGGAGTTCTCAATCTAATAGTTGTGTACCATCTAGCTATGTACCGGATATATTGGAAATTATCAATAGAGGAAAGCATTCAAATTAAGAAGGTTTGGAGGAAGCTTCCATAAAAGGTGGGGTTTTAGCTGGAACTTGACAGAAGTCCTTGAAACTAAGAGACAGAGATAAGAAGAGAGAATATTCCATTCTGTGAATGAAGTACAACAAAAAGGACAGTTTGGCTGGACTTTATGGAATATAAAATGTTTTCACTTGAGAAAACTGAGGCCCAAAGAGACTAAGCCTCTTGCCAATAGATACATAGTAAAATAAAGGGTAAGAACTTGAAACAAAGTCTTTCTGACTCCAAAGGCATTGCTTTTTTCACTAGACCATACTTAGGTCCTTTGGATGTCACCTCGTTATCCTCCATGCATTCAAATTGCAATTCCTTCTCATACTGCACAATTCTTGCCTATGTCTTTTTCATAAATATTTAACAAAAGACCTACCCCAATGCACTAGAAGGTTTCCACTGGTTCTTTTAATATTTTACAGGCACCAACCAGTATACCACATACAATGTACTATCCATCTGTTCTCCTTTACCCTCACTACATTACCGGTCTATTCTTTCTCCAGTAATACATATTTATGATGATGTCTTCTGAACACTTTTGGCTTGCAAGTCATCACTGCTGTGCCCTACTTAGACCACTTATACCCACTATAGAAAGACTTTCATTACCCTCTGGGTTAGTTGAGATTTTAATTTTTCTAAGATTCTAGCGTTCTATGATTTATAATCATCTAGCTTCATTGGGAGAATACTGCTAATTTAAAGATTAAGTTTTGTGTCATCACACACATTAAGATCATTGAAAGCACTTTACAATTACCCAAATAACTGGGTAATTAAATTCTGGGGCTCTTCTAAAATCATCTATCTGTAGGCTTTTTCTTTCTTGCATTTCCATCAAGGATATCCCCAATGCCTGCATAGACCATTTTCAAAAAGATTTCATAAAAAAGTAGATGTCTGGATTGGTAGCTGTTGATTTTTTTTCTGGGCCTCTTTTTCGGTTAATAATAATAATATAATATATGATATGTTCTTCTAGAATCTTCCCTTCTTGAAGAAATAACGAAAATCAATACCTGAGTGTTTTTAAATTTATGTTCCTTTAGCATGGTTTTCTTTGGCACTTATTTGATCTTATATAATCAATCTTCCCAATTTTATTTTTTTAAAGTGCCATGGTCATTTTTTCTGTTATACTGGGTACTCAGTTGGTAAAGTCCAAAAATGGTAGTTCTTCTATAGTCATTGATAATAATGAATCACCTCAGAAAGACCAAAGTTTTCCATTTCAAGTCTATGTGCTGTTTTCCTTCTAATTTCATCCAAAAATGCTCTTAATTTAATCTGCTTTAATTAGAGTCCATGCAAAGCTACCAGTAAGTTTGTATTTTCCTCTTAACTGCCTTTTGCCATTTTATGAGGCAATACAATTCAAAATCTTCCATATGTAAAATACCTTGTAAATTTTAAAGTATTATTAGTAGTAATAATAATAATCCTCCACTTTATTTTACAAATTAGCTAAAAATCTAAATTAGTGATGCCCTTTGGCAATGTTACTTGGCAAGGAGATGCAGTGTTGTCTGGATTAAATTGTTTCTGGGTTCTTTCAGTCTCCTCATTGGCTCTCTTTTACATTGGTTAAATTTCTTTAAGAGAAAAAGGTAGTCAATGTCTTTATGTTTGTCAGGTTCTCATTTTTCAGAGTCAGCTTCTTCAAACATGCTAGGTTGGAGCTTCTGCAATCAAATGTAGTCTGTTCTCATTTAACTTTTCTTTGATTTTGGTATTGATTTAGACCTTTGCTTCAACCAGTCAATGATCCTCCTGGACCACAAACAGCTGTATCTAAAATGACTGCTAGGTTGGAAACCAAATGATTTCTGTAAAGATAGTCAATTTCACTATCTGTGATGTGCAGTTCTTCTATGTCTAGCACCTTCTGACTCTATTCTTACATCAACTATTCACAAAATTCATGTATGAAACCTCTGTGAGGATTATAATCAGTTTCCCTCTTTCATTTCTTAATTCTGTGTCATATTATCTGGATTGCCTACTGTAACATATTATCTACTAAATGTTATTACTATTTTATGGCTTTGCACCATAGCCCCAGTTCATAGCTTCTGCAACCTGGACTCTTGAAAGAACAGAGAGGTGAGCTTAAAGTAATAGGCAGCAGGAAAGAATCATCGGAATACAAGTAGGAATTTTCATTCCTGCTGAAAAGCTGCATTTTTCCTTTTTGGTTTGCAAATAAAGGCCCACATTTCAAAGATTTAGCCCCTACTCACATAGCCTTTCTCTTTTGTATACTTAGAGGTTTGACATTCACTAGCACATTTCATGATCTAAGTTATTGTAACAAACAATTCCATTCATCAAATATTTTCTACCATATATTAGGCCAGAGGCAGGATAGAAAAAGAAATAGAGACAGCTTTGGAGTCAGGAAGACCAGGGTTTAAGTTTTACTGCTGACACAAACTATTTACAAGTATGTACACAAAGCAAATCACCTCATCTCTCAGGTGCCCCAGGCAAAGGATCTGCCAGTTTACATCAGGCAGCTAGGTGGTGCCAAGGATAGTGTTCCACATCCTAAATTTGATGCTTACTACCTGTGTGATCTTTGACAAGTTGGGCCTGAAATCAGGAAGGTCTGAGTTCAAATCTGACCTTGGACACTTACTTGCTGTGTGACTCTGGGCAAATCACTAAAACCTCTGTTTGCCTCAGTTTCCTTATCTGTAAAATGTGGACACTAATAGCATCTACCTCCCGGTGTTGATATGAGTGTCAAATAAGATAACATTTGTAAAATACATGGTGCCTAATAAATGTTTATTCCATTAGTGAAGGCAATTTATGAAATCATGGGTTTGGACAATGTGTAAGGCACTGATGCGTGATAAATTTTCCTATGTGCAAGGTTATAATTTAAAAGACAGAGCACTGAAAAAGAATAGAGAGAAAAGAGAATCAGAGAAAAATAGGTATCAAACTAAACTCAATCATTATCAATCAGTCAATAAATATTTATTAAGCACATACTTATGCACCTTCAAGGCTTGAAGTCAGGAAGACTCATCTTCCTGAGTTCAAATCTGGTCTCAGACCCTTCCTAGCTGTGCGACCCTGGGCAGGTGACTTCACCCTGTTTGCCTCAGTTTCCTCATCTGTAGAATGAGCTAGAGAAGGAAATGGCAAACCACTCCAGTATTGCTACCAAGAAACACCCAATGGGGGTCACAAAGAGTCAGACATGACTGAAACGGCTGAACAACAACCACCATGAATGGGAAAAACATGAAATGGGGAAAAGAGATCATCACCTACGATCAATCAATAAACATTTATTAAGTGCCTACTCAGGCACTATGCTAAGTGATGGGGATATAAAAAAAGGCAAGGGATATAAAGAAAACTCCTCTCGTCAAGGAGCTCAGTCTAATGGGAGAACCAACATGCAAAAAACTATCTACAAATAAACCATACACAGGATAAATTGGACATAATCAACATAGGGGATGGTACTAGAGTTAAGGAGGTGGGAAAATCAAAAAAGGCTTAGAATCAGCACTGCTTAAAAATCTAGGTCTTTGTTCTAAAAACTGTGTCCCAGAATACCTTCAGAGGCCATCACTCCCTGATTTCTCACCCAGGCTTCTTTCTCCCCAACTGATTGCTTCTCCTACCTTATTTTGAGGGGAAGAGGAGGAAAGCATCAGCTGTGTGACTGAAATTCTATCAGCCCCTGTTTGCTTTAATTTGGGACCTTTATAAATATATCCTTCTTTAGGTATATACTCACAAGAAGACCCTGAAATGCTGTACAAGGCAAAGATCAGGGAGCAACCACGCAAGAACCAGAGAACGCAGCACAGGCTTATGAAGTGAACCTGAAGTAATTGTAAGACATACTATTCAGAGTCATTGGACTGACATTTAGCAGGAGCCAGATGTTTTTTCATCATCAGAGCAGCTACTTCTGGCCACTGCTTTCTCAGTGGGATTAATTCTGTTCTGTTCTTGAACCCTCAGTTTGCTCCTAGTACTGAGTCCTGATCTTGACGTTTTCACCATCAGTTAAAAGGAAAGAAAAGAAAAAAGGAGGTAGTGGCCTCTGGATGAGTCAAATGAAAATCTACTGTTAGGTCAAAGGAAAAGGGGCCTGAGCAGGTAAAACTGTTTGAAATTACAAATACAGGCGACTCTCCTTCTGTTGGTATTCAGAGATTTCTGTTACATGGCAAGAGCCACGGAATTACAATAATAATTATCCTTCTTATGTAAGTACCTCAAGGCTCAACTCACATGCTACATCCTCCGGGAAACCTTTTTCTGATTTTGTGAATTGTTTGTGCTCCCTAGCTCCTCAAATCATGTATCAACTTACGTATTTCTGTTTCAACCACGCGGGAGAATATAAACTCCTCAAGGGAAGGGACTGTTTTTAATTCTGTTTTTGTATGCCTGGTACCTAGCATTCCACTTTTCCCTATGGTGGATATTTAATAAATGATTGTTCATTTCGGTGATATATTTAGTTGTGTCTGACTCTTTGTGACCCCATTTGCAGTTTTCCTGGCAAAGATACTGGAGTGGTTTGCCATTTCCTTCTCCAGCTCATTTTGTAGATGAGGAAACTGAGGCAAACAGGGTGAAGTGACTTGCCCAGGATCACACAGCTAGTAAGTGTCAGTGGCTAGATTTGAATTCAGGAAGATGAGTCTTCCTGACTCCGGGACCAGTGCTCAATCCTCTGTTCCACCTAGCTGCCCCTAATGCTTGTTAAAATTGGGTCAAATTGAAGGTGTTCAAAGCTAATGGATCAAGACCCAGAAAGGTGACCACAGCCATCTCAGTCACAATCATCTCCTTTTAAAATAGGAGAAAATGAAGAACAGAAGGGTTAAAAATTGCCCAAGATATGTGATTTTTTTTAATGTGAGTACCTCTACCTCTGCTCCCTTCTTCTTCTTCTTGTTCAGGCATTTCCAACTCCTCATGACCCCATTTGGGGTTTTCTTGGCAGACATACTAAGATAGTTTGACATTTCATTCTTCAGCTCATTTACACATGAGGAACTGAGGCAAACAGGGGTAAGTGACTTACCCAGGGTCACACAGCTAATAATTGTCTGAGACCAGATTTGAACTTGGGAAGATGAGTCCTCCTGACTCCAGGCCTGATATTCTATCCACTGTGCCACCTAGCTGCCCCTACCCCTTGTATGTCTTAGCAACCAATCATTAAGCATGCACATATGAAACACCTACAAGACCATGTACCACACACTGTGTTAGATGTTGGGAATACAACAAAAAAAAATATGAACTAGTCCCTGCCCTCAAGGAGCTTATATTCTATCAAGGAAAACAACATGTAGATGTGAGTAAATAAAAAATTTATAAAAAGTAATGAGAAGGGGTCCTACCATCAAGGACTATCAGGGAAGGCCTAATGGAAGAGATGGCCTTTCAGTTCATTTTTGTAGGAGCAAGAGATGTTAGGAAGTGGGAGTACATTCCATAACTCCCAGCCTAAGAAAAAAAGAAAACACACAGAGAGAAAAAATGGAAAGCTATATATAAAAAGCATCAAGGGACCAGTTAATAGATCTTTTTTTTAAGTTGATGTGGCCAAAAAAATTTCCAGCCTAAGGCCACCATGATGGTGAAATTCTATGAGTTTAGATAGGCTGGTTCTCAGACAACAGATAAAAAGACTATCACTGGCTCCATAGTTGTAGCCTTTCTAGTTTCAGACCCACCAGAGAGCAAGCTCAGCTGGAAAGGCCCTTGAGAGCCTAGGGATACCTCCACACTGTCATGAATCAGAACAGTAGGACTTTGGTGGATAATAATTTGAAAACAGTTGTAGCTCTCATTTATATAATTTCGCAGTGTACAAAGAGCTTTCTCTTCTACTGACCTATTGCCCATCACCACTTAAGAGATAGCCATTGCCGCGGAGAACTATTTCAACTGTAATTATGAAGACCACAGTTAGTTTAGAGTTGGGGTTCTTAACCTGTGGTCTGTGAATTTATTTGTTGTGGTGGTGGTTCTTTTTGGAGGCAATCGGGGTTAAGTGACTTTCCCAGGGTCACACAGCTAGTAAGCATCTGAGGCCAAATTTGTACTCAGGTCCTCTTAATTCCAGGGCTAGTACTCTATCCATTGCACCACCTAGCTGCCCCCATTTTAAAAAATACATTTTGATAAAGGTATTGGATTCCTCTGTATGACTGGTTTCTAGGAAGCTAAGTTATGAAATACATATAGTGCTGGACAGGGAGTCAGATAGACCTGAGTTCATATCCCACCTCAATACCTATAATACCTGTGTGACCCTGGGCAAGTCATGTGACTTCTTCCAGGTTTCCTCATGTATAAAATTATGATAATGATAGCACCTTCCTTGCAGGACTGTTGTGAGGACCAGTAGAGGCAATATATGTACACTTCAAATCCCTAAAATGCCATTGTTTAATCCTCTATATTTTCTGGATTCAAAAACATTATCCTGAGAAGGGGTCCATAGGCTTCACAAGACTCTGAAGACTTCATGACACAAAAAACACTTAAGAACCCTTGATTTAGAGGCAGCCAGAGATGGGACCAGTCTCACATAACTAAGCCTAAAGCATTGGAATCAGAAAAATGCTGAGTGTAACAAATTGAGGAAACTGTGTAGAATCTCACATACCCTTTAGCAATGACCCCCTGTGTGCTGACCACAAATGCTCTCTCCTTTTCTCAGTCCCTTGGACTCTGTTCTTGATCTTGGTACTGGCCCTGTTTCTATTTCAGACACTGCTTTCTGCCTCTGGCCCCTCTGCTCAGCAACCCATGTCCTGGTTCCTGGCTCGGGCTTGTCACATCATGCTTCTATCCTCTTTGAAAATGGAAATGCTCCTGGGGGAAGTAACACATTTATTGGAGGTATGTTATAGGGCTGGCTTGGGAAAAGCGTACTTGATTTAGGACTTGCCAGTGACAGCAAAGCAATTGGCCCTAAAATGTCTAAATGGATTATAAGATATTAAAAGGAAAGGTAAGTCACGAACAGTAGAAGTACTAAGAGGGGATTTAATTGGAGGTGAGCAGACTAAAAATGTCTGGGAGACAGACGATGGAAAAAGATCCAAAGTAAAGGTGATATTGACCAATGATAACAATTACTTGCATTTAAATAGCTCTTTAGAGTTTACAGAGCTTTATACCTATTGTCTCACTTGCATCCTGTGATGTAGGTGCTATCATTAATCCTATTTTACAGAACAGTGAGGTTAAACAATTTAACCAATATTATATAGCTAAGTAAGTATCTGAGGGTGAAATTCAAACCTAGGGCTTTCTGATACCAAGTCCAACACTCTATCCACTGTGCTATATTGTCTGTCTGGGAGAAGTATAGGAACAGGGACAAGACCGATGATTTCATTGGTTTAAGGAAATCCCAGGTAAAGAATCTCCCTTGATCAATGCAGATTAGCATTTCTCTAAAAAATATAGTCTTAGAGAGTTGGTAGTGCAGTGGTTTCAAATTCAATTAGAAACATGGGTCACTAAATCATAAAGATACATACATAAAGATACCTTCTGGGATCATGCTTCTGCTAATAATTCACCAAAGGAGCTCGCTCACTGGCAACCAAGTCCTTGGACTTTTGTTAGAAAGCTGTAAGCTTGGTTCTAATGGTTATTGATATCTGATGGTTATGGATATCTGATAGATATCCCTTCCTGCTGTGGATGAAATAAACTTAATGCTCTCATAAGCATAGCTATTGCTATTCCCCGGATCATACAAGCAGGCCATACACAGCATGCATCCTATGCCCCCTTGGTAGTTTTCCACTCATTTTCATTCTGGGAGGCATGATCTATCAATACCTTAGTATAGCATCATTTAATGAGCCCTGAACTTGTAGTCACAGGAACTAAGTGGTCATCTCAACTCCACCACTTACTACCTATGTGACCCTTGGGTGAGTTGCTAGACCTCTCTGGGCTCCCATTTACTGCCAAACTCCTAGAAAGAAGCAAAACTCAAGACCTTCATTTTCTCACCAAAACATAATAGGTCCATTATAATCTAGTTTTTTTGTTTGCCTAATGAAGGGGTTGGATTAAAATGAACACTAAGATTCACTCCAGCTCTAGATTTATGACTCTGTATGTCATGGAAACATATCTGTAACTTAACAAAAAGTACTTACCTAAAGAAACATGCACCTCCTAGAAGCATAGGCCCTCTCACCTGGCCCCAATCTCTATCCAGAAGGATAGACAAGAGAGGGAATGGACAGGAAAACTTATGCCATTAATGTTATGCCTTATCAGGAGCCATAGGGATAGATCTCATATCACCCATCCCATCTCATTTCATCTCATCTCACCTCACTCAAAGACTGAAAAGAGGGAGTTGAAGACAATATGGCTCTGGTCTCTCACTTCACCATACCCCGCCCAAAATCCAAAATATTACTTTTGAATGGAGAAGGGCAGGGATCTGGTGGTCTTACACTGTAGGAAACACCCAGGGTGGAAACTCTCTCCATTGTTGAGGGCACAGAGAGGTTAATTTGCCCTAAGTCACACAATTAACATGTGTCAGAGATAAGACAACCCCAGTTCTTAACTCCAAGGCCAATCCTCTATCCCCTACTTCAAGCTGCCTCATCTTATTACTTTGGTGCCTGGCACATAGGAGGTGCTTAGTAAATGCTAGCTGACTGATTCTGAATTAGATAGCAAGAGGGATAAGAGAGGGAAGAAGAAAGAGTGCTGATATGGGAAAAGGTGGCAGGGACCTGAAGACAAGCTTTGCCTCTAGCAAGGCCTGGGTGCTTTTGCATTGGCTGTCATAAGCTACCTATGATTATAAATTTACTTTGGATTATAAGCAATTAAAGATAATGTATTCTCAGCAATTGTCACCTTGTAGGGACAGGCAGAATTCTGTAGCTTTCCTGGGGAAAAACATGAAAATATGCATGATTAGGGAGAAAAGAGAGTCATAGGAAATGACTTAACAAGGTAGGGGACTAAAAACAGGGGGAATGAGTGAATGAATTAATAACAATTTGTTATTGCCTACTTCTAGTGCCTATTGCACTAGAAATACAAATACAAAAGTGAGACAGTCCCTGCCCTCAAGGAGCTTACATATCATGTATATACATGAATACAACATTTTAGGGAAATGTTGGCTAAGGAGTGATGGGGGATTAAAAGTGGAGCCATAAGGAAATTGGCTGCCATAGCCTTTCTAGTAGCAATGGTACTATTAATTTGATTACTGTTTCCAGAGCAAGAGATGGATGGGGTGGGGGTGGGAGAGGCAGGAACAGGGAAGAAGTGAAAGGGATACTAATGGGAGTAGCAAGGTGAATAGCAGATTCTTCAAAGATTTCCTGGTAGATGACTAAATGGGATGTCTGGGGCCAACTATATATAGTAAGTTAGGTAAGCTTGCATTCATTAACTCTCCAATAAGGTTAGGGTTTTAAGTCAATCAACTCCCAAAGGGAGGTGGAAAAAGTCTTTGGAAGTCCAGTCTGGAGGGTGCTCTTCTGGATATGGAGGTTTGGGGAGGTGGGGTTATGGTCAGGGCAAATGTAAAGATGGCAAATTACTGGTTAGGATATAAAGCATGGCCTGGGGCTAGCTTACCATACCAAGAAGACTGAAAGACCCTTCTCCTCTGCTGCCTCTTACTATCCGACTGTGTGCTATGAGCTGTATGGCTGTATTCTCCTGGGCTGAACTTAGATGTTGGTAACTATGAATTGTATTTGGTCTGTCTGTCAATGTTTGTAATTTGTATTTGCTCTGAAGTTCAGGGTGCTGGCTTTTTCCCCTGAACTAAGTGAATGGTATTTGTATGTTGGATTAAAGTGAGATTGTCAACCCCTTAACGTTGCTTTCCTTAGCAAAGCAGATCAAAAGAACCTGGGCTTTTGCAGCATTCTGTAAGCTGGTTGTTGTTGATTTTACATTCCCTACAGCTGCTAGTCAGACTGTTGAAACAACAACTAATGCCTTTAGATCTTTCCACAGAGTGGTGGTGGACTATAGGTGTGGAATAAGGTATGCACTGTCAGGTACTGCTTAATGTGTGGATTTATGGTCCATAACAGTACTTCTTTGTTACATGGGAGGAGTTTATTGGGGAAGGGATAATCATTGAAAGTGACAGTAATGTAAAATACAGCATCAGGTTTTTTTGTTTTGTTTTGTTTAAGGAAAGAACCATTGATTATGGTCAAATTTACCAGTTTTTAAATTCAAGAATTATCTCTCCTTCACCATTTTCTTTGCCTGATAATGTCTTTAACAAATTAGTTCATGGGTACCTCATAATTTCATGTTTTACATAGGTAACCAAGCCAGGCTACACAGATATAACTCCAGGCATAAGGCTTCTCCATCCCCATGCCTGGAATGTATGACATTTGTCCCTTCTGCCTCTTATAAGTTTTCTGGCTTCCTTTCAAAGCACAGTTCAGACTTTCCTGACCCCTCTCCTTGGTTACGGTTCTCTCCCTCATGTAATTACTTGTGTTGCTTTATAAAGATGTAAAGGGTATTGCAAGCACTTTTCTGTTTTTAATTGGCCATAACTGCACATGAAGAAGCCAGGAATAGAACTAAGAAAGTGCTTGGAACAGTGACCTTGCCCCCAGGCTTAGTGCTGTCACTGATTTTTCTCCACTCATCTACATGAAAAAACAAAAGAGTTTAGGCTCAGAACTGGGAAAATCCAAACTGCAGAGCTGTTGGTAATATAGGTAAATAACCATAAGCTGGATAATAGTCTAGGCTAGTGGTTCTCAAATTTTTGGGTTTCTTCACAATCTTAAAAATTATTGAGGAACTCCAAAGGGCTTTTGTTTATGTGTTTTCTATCAACAGTTACCCTATTTAGTATTACAATGAAAAGAGTTTTGACCCTATAGACCCCTTGAAAGGGTCTCAGGGACCCACCAGTGGTCTCTGGACCACAGGTTGAGAACCACTGGTCTAGGCTTCCAGGAGCATACAATGGGAAGGATGTAGAATGTTCATGCATTTTATTATAAGCAATGAGGTCTACAGCAGAGAGATCCAAGCTCCTGCGCAAAAGTAAATTAAGTATGTAATGAGGCATATTTATTCTTCCTAATTAGGGTCCTAAAGGAGCAACCTGAAAGAGTTAATGTGCCAAAAAGGTAAACCCGGTTAAAGAATAGAGCCCAATGAGATGTCATCTCATAGAAATGTTTTACATGAAAATAGTTCTCTCCCAAGCTGCAGTGAAAAGCTACTAACTCAGATTTGGTCCCATGGAAGATGTCTGCATCATAGTCTTCTGAGCTCTTCCAGGTTTCTATTTCAGATGGGAAAAGCCTAGGGGTGGAGAAGAGCAAATGTCATAACATCCCATTTCGGATGTGAACTCTTTGAGAGCAGATGTGGAACCTTAACTAATGTAATTTAAATAGGCATTTATTGTGTCTACCATGTGCCAGAAACTGTGGTAAGCATTTTATAAAAATTATCTCATTTGATCCTCGTAACAACTCCGGGAGGCAGGTGTCATGATTATCCCCATTTTACAGTTGAAGAAGCTGAAGCAGGCAGAGGTTAAGTGACTTTTCTAGGGTTACAAAGCTGGTAAGTGCCTGAGGTCATATTTGAACTCAGGACTTCCAGAATCCAGGCCCAATGCTCATTGTACCACCTATCTACTTCTAAATCTCCACTAATGTCCTGCTTTGGTTCCTCATAACATGGAGATGTCTCTGGGTTCTCAAAAGATATACCATTTAGCTCAGGAAGGTTCTACCAAGCTAGAAAGGGTTCAGAAATGGACCACTACTGGATATGCATGTGGTAAGTGCTTAATAAATACTTGTTGACAGACTGACTGACCAGACTAGTTAAATTCGAGGAAAACCATTATCAGGTTACCTGAAAGGTAAGGAATTTTTTCAGCTAGAGGAACACATGAAAACCATCTACCAAGGCGTAGAGGCCTTGCCATCTATGTTGTCTAAGAAGCAATTACTCTGTCAAAATCACAAATTCTGGAACTGCTAAAGTCAACCTCAGTATCCATTATAGCAATCCACTGACAGAAGATGTCCGGAAAGCTATGTCAAAATAAAAATTCAAGCAAAACTGGTTAATTCCAATTCAAACCAGCCTTGAATACCAAAATAATTTTGTTTTCTTCTAAGTTAATGCTTCCTATTTACAATTCCTCAGGGATATGACCTTAATAATGTGCATCTATTACAAATCTCATGTGCATTCCCATACAGAACTGTCTCATGTAGCTATTTCTTAAAAAAAAGAGAGAGAGAGAAGGTAAATCTGAGAGGAGTTCCCTGTACACCCCCTAGCTACTTTCAGGGCCATACCTGCTCAATGCTGAAATACTTTACCAAGGACTCAGCAATCCCTTAATCCCTGTGATAGTAGCAAGGGGAGGGCAGTGTGTTAAGGATTATGGACCCATGAACTAGGAAATCCACTCACTCAGTAAACTTAAAAAGGAGAAACAACTCCCACTTTCACTCTCTTCTTCTTTTTCCTGAGCATGTACCATAGAAATTTCTCTAGGACTCCCTACAATGGGGAAGGAGAAAGAGACATCACTCTCCACCCCTGGTAACCATGGTGGTTGTTCACAAATGGCTGCAACGTGTTACCTAGGCAATCCTGAGGCTAGACCTTGAGTCCGTGATTGTCCTGAGCACAGGTAAATAAACATCAGTGCTAAGGTGGACATTTCTCACCTTTGGTCTAATTGTTTTGTCATTTTCGGTTGCATCTGACTTTTCATCACCCCATTTGAGGTTTACTTGGCAAAGATACTGGAGTGGTTTGCCATATCCTTCTCCAGCTCATTTTACAAGTGAAGAAACTGAGACAAGGTTATGTGACTTTCCCAGGGTCACACAGCTAGTAAGCATCTGAGACTTGATTTGAACTCAGAAAGATGAGTCTTCCTGACTCCAGGCCCAGTACTTTATCCACTGCACCACTGAGCTGCCCCCATTTCTAGCCTCAGAGAATACAAAGGTGATCATGAGGCAACTTCACGAGTTTGAGATTGGAACTGACTGGCACCTGGAGTAACTTTCTATAACTACTTCCTTCTCAGAAAAGGTCACTACTTTCTGCAAGCTATATTCCAGACCTCTCTCATGCCCCAGCTCTTCATCCTGAAACCTCATTGGAATTCAAATGTTGGAAATAGTCTCCTGTTATCTCTGATTGAATGACTCTTTTTACAACTTTTGTTTAAGGAGGATGCCCAAGCCCTCCATGACTCATTCTTCTCCAGGCTACCTTCTGGACTCCTTCCATTATGCCCCAAGGCTGGGAGACTTTGACCTCTTCCCCTTTCCTCCCTGGTCCCCCTTTAGCTTCTTTTTATTGATTTTCTTCCTCATTAGAATGTAAGCTCCTTGAGAGCAAGGATCACCTTCTTTCTACTTGTATTCGTATTTCCAGTGCTTAGCACAATGATTGACACATGATTGGCACTTAATAACTGCTAGTTGACTGGCCTGAACGAAAGTTCTGGCCTGCTGGAAGAAATAAGCCTTAAAGGAGTTTTTCAGAAAGTGCTTGCCTGAGGAGAAGGTAAAATGTCTGTTCAGCGGTACCATAAAATGTTTTATGTTTTAAGTATCAACACAGTATAGTAAAATTATGGGTTACTGTTTCATGTTTTAAGTCTTTGCCAGTGTACACTTATGAATCTTTTCTGTTTTATGGATTTCTTCTGTGTGGAGAAAATAAATAGCTGTCCTATATCTGACCTAGAGTGAATATTGGCTACTTTTTTATTGCCATTTGTGGAGTTGTTAGACTTGAGTTAAACCTAAGCTTTAAGTTACTTTCTCTAGGACTCTGGGATTAGGACATAAAGAGAAAAAGAATACAAGAAAAAAACCTGACCCTTCTCTTTAGAGACCAGGTTCAACCTGGACTGAAACCAGCCCACTAATAAGAACAGGACATGGGGCTACTTAGTGGGAAATGATACCCCTACCCACCTTGGGCCTAGTGCTGTTCTATTATTACAAAAGTAAAATATGAAAACCTTCAAATATACTCTACAATCTAAGGAGGGACTGGGGTTGGAGGAATCATTAATAACTGATTTTAAAGTGATGCTAAACACTTTCTATTCATTCTTGTAATCTTGAACTTTGGTCACTTGGCCTGCAGGGGCATCATCTCAGACTTGTCAATGATCCCTCAGTTTCACTGTCATCATACATATATGTGAGAAGTATCGTGAAAATATTTTTTTAATCTCACAAGTCACTTCACTAATGGCAAGATTACTGACACCATATAACCTCACAGTCATGAGCACCTAGCTTATAAATGAAGATGGATTTCCATATTGGGTTTTCAGACTAGCTTTATAAACCCGAGTTGGTGAACCTGACCCCTTCCCTCTACACCGCAAAAGAAGTAGTTGACAAAGTGCCGGACCTGGAGTAAGGAAAAAAACTGGGTTCAAATCTCTCCTCTAATACTTGCTGGTTGTGTTGCCAGAGGTAAGTCACTTTTGAGCTTCAGTTTCCTTATCAATACAATAATACCTACAGAAGAGAGGTAGCTGTTGAAGGGATTAAATGAGGTAAAGCATATAAAGTGCATTAAGAAAATAGAATGTACACCCCCTGAGGGAGCTTAATTCTTTATCCGTTATGTCTTCAGTTTCTGGAATGTGGTAATTACTTAATAAATGTTTGATTGGTTGATTGAAAGTATTCTGTATCATTCCCCAAATGATTGATGATCAAACAACATAAATAGTTTTCAAAGGAAGATATCTAAGCTATCTATAACCATATGAAAAAGAGTTGTGAATGACTAATAGAGAAATTCAAATGAAAGCAGCTCTGAGGTTCTATCTCACACTCCGCAGATTGACCAAGAAAATGACAAATGTTGGTGGGACTGGGAGAAAATAGGGATACTAATGCACCATTGGTGGGGTTTTGAATTGAATTTTCTCTTCTTTTCTTTTCTCTGGAACCATTCTGGAAACCATTCTGGAAAGCACTTGAACTACACAACAAACCCTACATATACTTTGGCCTAAAGATACTACTATAAAGCCCATAGTTCAAAGACAAAGGACCCATATGTCTAGAAATATTTATATCTGCTCTTTTTTTAATGTCAGAGAACTAGAATTGAAGTAGGTGACCATCGATTGGGAAATGGCTGAACAAGCTATAGTATATGAATGTATTTATTATATTATTGTGTTGTAAGATATGACAAGGGTTCATTCCGAGAAGCCTTGGAAGACTTCTTTCAACTGATGCAGTGAAGTGATCAGAATCATGAGAATAATTTATGCAATAACAACAAACTGTTAAAAAAAAAAACTCTGCCTGCTGTCAGAACTCAGATCAATTAATTCAATGACCAACCATGATTCCTGAGGACTGATGATGAAGCATGCTGCTCACCTCTTGAGAGGGAGGTGATAGATTCAGGGCACAGAATAAGTAGATTTTTTTAAGATGAGTTATGTGGAGAATTTGTTTTTGTTTAATTATGCCCATTTTTAAAAGTTTTTTTTTTATTTTAAATTGAAGGAATGGTAAGGAGAAAAAAAGAGTTGAAAGATAAGACAAAATTTAAAAAAACATAGGGCTCTGAAAACCTCAAAGAACTATTAAAAAAAAAACTATTTTAATTGGGTGAATAATCTGAGGAGGAAAATCTATAAATTGGAGATTCTACACTGACCAGACAATTTGAAAGGAAAGCACCAGACCAGTCTAAGACTGTTAAATGTTGTTGCACCATGCCTCTCCTGGGTTAGCAATACAGAAAAACCAGACCGTCTCGGCTCAACTGAAAGCTCGGTATCAAGTTCATCTCAAGGTTAAACTGAGCAGAGGCAAGGCATTCTAACCATTAACAACTGCAGCAGGCTGAGTTGCCTCTTTGTGAGCTATCATGCTCTCAGTGACTATTCATCAAGCACTTGGTCTCCATTCTTTCTTCAATGGGCTTTACTTTAGCACAGTTACTTGAGCAGAGCCTTCCAAAATAATTGGAAATTGATTCTCACCCCTTCACACGCACCCAAAGATCCTAATTCTTTGCCTGATTTGATGAAATACCGTTCTCTGCTCCAAGAATGGGTTTGTATTCCGCCTGCTAGTAAGTCTCTGTGAGACCCAAGTCAGAGAATGTCATACCAATGTTAATAGACTACTTAGTATGCAGAATCGACAAGCCAAGTTGATTGTACCTTCTGTGTTTTCTCTCCAATGCCTAGCCCATGTGGTTATTAGTTAAATATTAATAGATGGTAATAGAAAACCCAATTTAAAGGCACATGGCATTTTTAACCTAGGGGTAAGTGAAGACAGATTTTTTTTTCAAATCAAGTATATTATTCTTCAGTGTCACATTCTTGAAAAGGCAGAAAATTTATATTCACTTGAAAACCTTATGGAAAAGGATACAGCAATATGGTAGCTGAGTAGCCTTCATTCTACAACATCCTTAGGCTAAGAGAGAGGTATAGTGTAACAGAAAGAGCAGTGGAAATAGTCAAGAGACCTGCCCAGGTGCTACTAGCTTAGCTGTGGGACCTAAAATGAGTGACTTCACCTCTAGAGAATCTCAGTTTCTTTATATGGAAAATGAGGATGGGTAGGAATAGATGATTTCTAAGTATTGTCTTGTCATATTTTGAGAGGCAACAAGGTGTTGTGGATGCAGCAGTGGACTGGGAGTCAGGAAGACTTCAGTTCATGTCTTATCTCAGATACTTACTAGCAATATGATCCTGGGCACATAATTATTTTGTGACTTTAGTTTCCTTGTCTGTAAAATGAGGAGATTAGACCCATTGGTCTCTAAGGCTCTTCCCAGGTCTAAATGTACTATGATCCTGTATTCATATATTTATTTGTCTGCTAAGCAATCATGGTTAAGTGACTTGCCCAGGGTCACACAGCTAGTAAGTATCAAGTGTCTGAGGCCAAATTTGAACTCAGATCCTCCTGACTCCAGGGCCAGTACTCTATCCACTGTGCCACCTAGCTGCCTCTCCTGTACTCATTTATAATAAGAAAGGGTGTCATAATGTTCTGAGAGCATGAAGAAAATATATTATCTATACTATTCTTCATAAAGGGGTTCAGCAAAAAAAAAAGAAAAGAAAAGAAGAGAAAAGAGAAAAGAAAAGAAGAGAAAAGCGTTCAGCAAACTACTACCAAAGGACTAAACCCAGCCCACACCCCTATGAGCTAAGTGTGGTTTTATTTTTTAAAGTTATAAGGCAGCTAATTGACACATTGGATAGAGCACTGGGGCTGGAGTCAGGAAGACCAAATCCTGCCCTTACTAGCTGTATGACCTTGGACAAGTCACTTAGCCCGAGTGTCTTCATTTGTAAAATGGGGATAATAATAGCAACTAGCTCCTAGAGTTGTGAAGAGCAACTGATGTATTTGTAAAGCACTTAGTGCAGTGTTTGGCACATAGTTGGTGCTCTATAAATGCTAGCTATGGTTACTATTATTATGGGGACAGCTAAGCAGCACAGTGGATAGAGTGCCATGCCTGAAGTCAGGAAGACTCATCCTTCCTGAATTCAAATCTGGCCTCAGACACTAACTGTGTGATCCTGGGCAAGTCATTTAACCCTGTTTGCCTCAGTTTCTCAATCTGTAAAAAGAGCTGGAAAAGAAAACGGCAAACCATCCCAGTATCTGTGCTAAGAAAATCCCAAATGGGGTCGTGAAGAGTCAGACACGATTGAAACTACTGAACAACAGCAACATCGTTATTATTAATATGATTATTATTAAATATATAAAAAACTTGTTTAGCTTACACCAGACAAAAACAGACAGTGGGCTGAATTTGGCCCTCAGTCTGTAGTTTGATGATATAGAAGAATACTAGCATACGCTTTGAAGTGATTTTTCTTGCACTGGTATATGGTTCATATTGAGAAGCAGTAAGAAACAAGGTTCAATAGTGAGCATGAGATTTCCATAGCCCCACACTGCCTCACAGATTTTGGAGGATTTGGGAGCTTTTGTAGACAATGGTCACTTATTATCTCATCTGAAAAAAAATCCTATTTTCTAAATCATGTGGGAAGTTAAGCTTAATGTAAACCACAGTCAACTCTTCATTATCCATAAAAGATTCCAAGAGGAATCTTGAAACATCAAAAAAAATTTTACATGGAAGCAGGACTTAAATTGAAAAATAAAAAGCATCTGAAGTGGAGGAGGAAAATGTCACATAGAGGAAGAAGGGAAAGAGGAAAACGACTGTATGCTAGAGGTTTTAAAAAAAATGAGACCCTTCCTGAAAAGGATAGAATTGAATCTTCTGAAGAGGAAGGAGCTGCTTATCCTCTAAATGTATAATTGAGCTATAGAAGCTATCAGGTAGAAGATCACCTCCTAAGTGTTAGAAGAAATCATGACCAGTTGTAATTGGTGAGTCACTGCTCAGGAAGTACTGAGGCAGTGATTTGTCAACCTGATAACAATTGAGAGGTCTATTGTCTTCCCAGGCGTGTGTCCAAGACACACCAGAAAATCTCCCCAAAATTATCAAAATAAATGATAACTGGTGATTGATAGGGTTACAAATGATAATGCCAAAAGGGACTTCAAAAGAATTGCCAAGAATTGGGCAAGAAAGTGAAGATCCCAAGGGGCACAGGTCCTATTTTGCTTACTACTACCCTCTCCTTGACAGCAGAAAGGGAAAAGATTTAGTAAGTAAACAGCTGGCTAAGCAGGTGGTGTCTGAGAAATGGATTTGGATTTCTTGAGCATGACTTGAAACACAGGAATTCTAGGCTTCTGGCCAGGGATGAAGTGTACCCATCAAAAACTGGTAAGAATGTATTTGTCAGGAATTCCTTTTGGATATGGATTGGGCTAGACGGCCATTGAGGTCCCTTTCAATATTAAATTCTCTGATACTGTAAGAACAATCGATAATTCTATAACCATGAGATTAATAGTATGGGACTCTTCAATACTTTCAGTATAACTGAATAGACATTAGAGGAAGCTAGCCCAGGTGTATGTTATTTCACGAGGGAAACTGCCCCAGGATTGAAAATATCCTTGAGATAACCCATGTTGTTATTGTTCTATCTGTGGATCCATAGATCGTAGTATGAAAAAAAGAGTTGACCTTCTAGTTTGAGACCTCGATGGCAAGGCCTATACTCCAAAATACAATACTGACCCCATTATATATCATTGGATCATTCAAGTTTAATTCCTTTGAGTCTTGAAGGCATTTCATCTACTAGAGTCCCCTAATTCAATGTGAATACCCACAGTCTAAGTTCAAACCTAAAACCCTTATCACTTAACACCTTAGCTAGGATCAGCACAAAGAAGATTCACTGTTGCCAGACAGATAGGACCAGAGGGCTAGAAAGGGAATCAGGAAAGGTGGGAGGACCCCCCAGGCAACTTCTGTCACATTGCAATTTTGCCTCAGGCCAGCCTAGCCTATAAGCTTTGTTTCCACAGCTTGTTATCACGTCAATATGGGATCTTAAAAATAGAGCTAAAAAAAAGCTCTCTGTTCCATTCATATTTACAAATACTGACATCCTGATTTTTTCCTAGAAAGAATTAACAAAAAAAAGCCACTTAATAATCCCTGCTTTAAATTAACAACAGATCCACAAGACTTTCATGACATTTTAAAAATAAATAAATAACAGTCACCACATTCTCCAAACAGGAAAGTATAAATACAATAGAGAAAAGGCTCAAATAATCAAATATTCAAAGTATCTGACATGTTCAGAAAGTCTGTCTGAGGGGTTTTGTCAATTTAAAATTTGGAAAGGGGACAGCTAAGTGACGCAGTGAGTAGAACACCAGCCCTGGAGTCAGGAGGACTTAAGTTCAAATCTGGCCTCAGACACTTGACACGTGTGCTAGCTGTGTGACCTTGGGCAAGTCACTTAACCCCAATTGCCCTACCTTTCCCCCCAAAAAAAATAAAATAAAATTTGTAAGGGACATGAAAGGTCATCTGGTAATTTCCTTCAACCCCTGCCACTTTACAAATGAAAAAACTGAAGCCCAGAGAAGATGAGTGACTTACCCAAGAATACATGAATAATAAATAGGGAGGTAGTAGTCAAAATCAGATTTGTTGACTCCAAAACCTTTGGGAAAAGGGATGAATTTGGAGTCCACAGACCTGGATAAAAATCCTGGTTCTGCTACTTGAAACATGTATCACCTCGATTAAGTAATTTTGCACTGGGCTTAGAATCAGAAAGACATATTCCAGTTCAATCTGGCCTTAGGTTCTTACTAGCTGTGTGACCCTGGGCAATCACTTAATCCTGTTTGCCTCAGTTTCCTCACCTGTAAAATTAGTTGGAGAAGGAAATGGGAAAGCCCTCCAGTATCTTTGCTGAGAAAACCCCAAAACGGGGTCATGAAGTCAGGCACAACTGAAAATGATTGAACAAGACCTCCTTTGCCTCATTCTGTAGGAAGGGAAGAGGAAGGACTTCTAAGGACACTTCCACTACTATATCTCTGATCCTACGCTCCAAAATTCTCTGTGAGTACCAAATACAAACCTAAGCATACCCCTCTATTAAACTCATGATAAGGAAAACAATAAATACTGTAATAAACCACATCAATCCTGAACCAAATAATTTTATATGGCTCACAACTTCAGAATCAGTCAGTCTGTATCCAGTGGATGGGTACATATATCTCCAACTACCTACTGGATACCTCAAATTGGATGTCCTTTGGACATCTTAAACTAAACATGTCCAAAACTAAAATCATTATCTTTCACCCAAAACCCTCCCCTCTTCCATAGTTTCCTAATATTGTTGAGGGCACTCTCATCTTCCTAGTCATCCATAAATACTCACTCTTTCTCATCACTCTTATTCAATGTGTTCCAAAGCCCATCAATTTTACCTTGCTAACATCTCTTTCACATACCCTCTTCTCGCTTTTGACACTGCCACCACCCTGGTACAAGTCCTCATCGCTCACATCTGAACTATTGCAATAGGCTGCTCGTAGGTCTCTCTGCCTCAAGTCACCCAGCTCAGATTAGACCATGTTCCATTCCTTCCTCCTCCCCATTGAATAAATTCTGGTGGATCCCTATCACCTCAAGGATCAAATATAAAATCCTCTGGCTTTGCTTTGACCATCAAAACTCTTCACAGCCTGCCTTATGCCTACCTTTATAGTCTTCTAACATCTTCCAGCCCCCTCCCCACCTACTCTTTGATCCAGTGACATTGGTCTTCTTACTGTTCCTTGAACAAGATACTTTATCTTCTGATTCTGAATATTTTCACTGACTATCATGCCAGGAATACTCTTGTTCCCCATCTCTGCCACCTGGTTTCACTGGCTTCCTTCAAGTCCCAGCTAAAATCCTACCTTTTCCATACAGAGAGCCTTTCCCGATTACCCCTTAATGCCTTCCCTTTCTTGACTATTTTGAAGTTATCTCTACTACATAGATAGACCATAGTATAATCTATGTTTCTATGTAGTTGTTTAATGTTCCTCCCATTAGATTATGAGCTCCTTAAAGGCAGGAGACTGTCTTTTTACCTATTTTTGTATCCCAAGGGCTTAGCACATAGTAGAAACTTAATAAATGTTTGTTTTTACCAACTAACTGACACAGTAGTGGATTTGTGCTATAGCTAGTTAAAGAAAGTTGAGAACTGACTCTCCTTCCCTTCTCCCAAGGAACTTACCAACTAAGAAAGAAACCAGTTGAACACAGACAACAAATAACTATTAAGATAAATATAACTAATCGCAGTTGCACTCGAGGACCAAAGTGCTGCTAGAATGATTGGTATGACCACAGATAGGTAGTCTTGGAAGTTCCTCAATTAAGAGGTCAGACATGAGCAAGAAGGCAATCCTAGCCTCATGAATGACATTTACAGCAGCTTAAAAGTAGGAACAGGCAAGACAGAATGTTTTAAAAGTAGTGTTGATCATAGAATCATAGATCTAGAGATGAAAAACCTCAATGACTATCCAGTCTAACCCTTTTGTTTTACAGATGAAGTAAAGCTGAATATGATGTTTGTTGTTCCTCCTTCCTTCTCAAAGAGGACCAACGAAATCAC
This sequence comes from Trichosurus vulpecula, assembly GCF_011100635.1. Taxonomy (NCBI): domain Eukaryota; kingdom Metazoa; phylum Chordata; class Mammalia; order Diprotodontia; family Phalangeridae; genus Trichosurus; species Trichosurus vulpecula. The sequence goes on from NC_050579.1 coordinate 111,419,057, forward strand.
GAGGGTGATGTCTTGACTTGCAAGAGAATTGGATTTAAACGAGGGAGAGCTGTGCAAAGTCATCAGCCTCACTCTCTCCTCCAGAGTCATTGGAATCCAGTGGCAAGACGTAGGTCAGGACAACTGACAATGGCCCTGGATGCAGTGTGAGACCTTTGCCTTTAAGGTCTTTCCCAGGTCTCAGTTTGTCTGAGTCAGCACTCAAGAATATGAACCACAAATAAAAAGTCAATGTTCTTTTCCCTATAGCACATTGACTCCTCAGAGATAAGGTGCCTATATACCTTTTCACACCTATAAAATGAAGGAATTGGGCTAAAGGATTCCTAAGGTCCTTTCCAAATCTAAATTCTACACTTTAGGATCTGAGTAAGGTGTGTTTTGACATCAATATGAGGAGGTTCTAGAGAGAGAATTGAATCTGAAACCCTGAGATGCTTCACTAATCTAGACTGATGAGTCTAGAATCAGCCCTGTGGAAATAAGATCAGGCCAGACTTGTGTGACTCATTTCCTACCTCTTAGGTCACCCCAGTTTGGAGCTACAAGCTGTTCCTACATCAGGGCATTGTCTCCTGGGGTTACCCTTGAATCAAATTGGCCTTTGGTTGTCATTGGTTCAGTAGTGTATCAGCATCTACTGGTATGAAATTTCCACCTACTCTGAAATAAAGAACAAATGAGGGAAGTTTAATTTCTTTCCTTCAGTGTTACATTTTAATACCTTGAAGCAAGATTGTTTGCAGTATTTCGGCTGGGAGTGCAAGGGTGAGACAGGAACAGTCACAGGTGATTGATATGCTGTAAATTTCAAGAAAGTGCTTACCTTTTAAAAAATAATAAATGTACATTTGAGCAGACTGCCTTCTGTGATGGCAAGACAATATCCCACTTTCTACTAGAAAGAAAACAATTCCAATGAGGAAGAAAAATAAAGTTGTTTGAAGAGACCAGTGTGGATGTAAAGGAACTTACTTAGATTTTTTAAAAATACATGGAAGATGGAAGCAAGGCCAGATAAAAGAGAATAACTATAAGAACACAACATGGTCCTGCAGAAATTTTATCAGGAATATTAAAGCTTTTAATGAGCTAAGGCTGGTGTGAGAAGCTAAAGATAACACAAAAGGAGGGTGTTGTTTTTTTAACTATGTCGAGAAGGGAAAAGTAGGACCAAATAAAGAGTGAAATTTTTGCTTCTATTTCCTATGAATCTCTGAAGAGAAGCAGCTTATCGTAGTGGGTAGAAAGCTGGAATCAAAGGCAGGAAAATCTGGCTTCATTTGCTGACTCTGACACACTGGCTTTCTGACTCTGAGCAGCCAATTAATCTCCCAGTGTTTTGGGCAACTCTCACACTTTAAATTCCATGGTAGAGAGTTTTCTTACCTGAGATTTGATGTTCCTCTGGTTTCCTTGCTTATCTTGGGACTTGCTCTCTGTAATTTTTATGCTGTTATTTCCAGTGCAGAGAGTACTCTTCTTGGCAAAGAAAGGGGACAGAGGTATGGATTCAAGAATGAACTGTTGCTGAGAATTGAAAGTTGAATCACGGAAAGGAGGTGGCCGGTGTTCCCTACATGTTTGCTTCATTACCATTGTACTGAAAGTTTGTGCCCACTCTATTTAGATTGGATGCTAATGATAAAGCTGAGGGTGTTTACCACCTCTAGGACACAATCTTCAAGTTTAAGTAACGAAAGTAGTCCATGGGTGTACTTCATTAGTATCCACAGAAGCTCACACAGTGGCCTTACACATAGTAGGTGAATTGAATTCAATTGCAGTGTAAAAACAAAGATAGCACAGGATCTCTACTTAAGGTAGATAGCCTGATGATACCGTACAACAGCCAGAATACAGAACTATACCACTCTTGTTGTATTTGTTTTCTCTGCTAAGAAAGATGATCTTTGGACTGGGCATAATAGAGCAAAAAGAGCTGGCAGAGTTAAAACCCCAAATAAATGAGATGGTAACAGTGAACCTAGTTGCTATCACTGGGCTGTCACAAGACATTCACCTAAGAGTACTGAAAGAACTCATAGTTATTATTGTAAAGTCATTTTTGTTGACCTTTTAAAACTCTTAGATAATGGTACAGACACATCAAAGCTGAAGACAAGCAAACATTGTCAAAAATGAAAAGAGAATGGGTTCTTCAAACTATAGTCTAGAAAGCTTCACATGAATTTGTGGGAAAATTCTAGAATGTAGTCAAAGGATGATTTGTAGGCCTTTAGAAATGGAAGCGGTGATCACTAAAAGCCAGCGGACTCATCAAGAAGAGGTCATTATAGAACAGCCTCATTCCATTTTTTGTGTCTGCTACCATACTATTAAACAACACAACTTTATTGTATGAGTAGTAAATATTTGGATCTTGTTGCCACAAAATTCAATCCAATAAGCATTCATTAGTTGGCTACTAAGATAAAAGCTTTGTGCAAGGTGATAGGACACAAAGAAAAGAATGAAATGATCTCTGCCCTTTTAGGAGGACCCAACCAACAATACAAATGGAGAGACCAGTAGAAAGGTAAAAGACTGATGAGACTGTGATTTGCTGCTTGGGGAAGTGAAATACATGTCTTTCCAGCCTTTCCAGTCTTCTGTGACCAGCCCATCCCTTTTATTTTTATAGAGCAGAAGAACATAATGGAAAAAGATATAAATAGTTTCTCCATCATTATACTCAGCTCCTTTTCTGTTTGAGGAAGTAGAGCCTTTGGAATACTTTCATCCATCAGGGGGCTATGATAAGGATGGATTTCTGGTCACAAGTCAGATAAGAGTTGAGTGAATTGAATGAGTCAGTTAAAATAGAGAAAAAAAGGATTTTGAAGATACAATCTGCTGCCTTCTGTGGTGAAGCTTGACTGAAGGGAAACTGGTTCACAATCCTTGGTTTATAGCTCTAGAGGGTCCTCATACAATGGAAAGACTTACTAATCATAATGTCTCTGCTGTTATTGTTGTGCTTGTCCTTCATTTTTGAAGAGGACCATGACATTGGGAAAATGATGACATGACTTGCAGTTGACTTTGATTTGAGTGAGGGAGGGCTGTGCAAGGTCACCAGCCTCACTTTCTCCTCCAGAGCTATCTGGATCAAGTGACCAGATATTCATCAGGATGACTGGAGATGACCTAGGATACGATGGGAGACCCTGGCCCTTTTGAGCTAAGGCCTTTTTCATGTACTCACTTAGAGTGTTTAATGCATAAATAGAGTGCATAAATAGAGCCTTTATCCGATTGTATACCATCTTAGGGAGGGGGAGAAAATTCGAAACTCCAAATCTTATGGAAGGGGATGTTGAAAACTAAAAAGAAATAAATTAATTAAAAATAAATAAATTATCTCTCCTGGGTCTGTTTTCCAGGTCATCTAATATCTCTAAGTGGATGGTGGATTGGGTAGTAGGTGGCTGTGAAGTTGGTCCCTTAGCAGAAGAGTGCCGCTGAGGCCCAGTGAAAGAATCAAGTAGCTGGCCAAAATCTCTGACAGGGGAGAGGCCTATTAACAATGGTATCCTCCACTGGGTGACTTTTAAAAAGGCTATTAAATGGCCCTGAAGATTAGTAGATAGCTAAAAAGCAGCTGGAGCAAGGACATGGCACCCGGTAAGTAGTCAAGTGAAGAATATTCCAAAAGAGAACAGTATGATGACATCTCCGAAAGACATGAACAACTCTCAAGCATTTGAGATGTGAGTTGTCCCCTCCATTCATTTCCTCTGACTATACATGCTGCATGCATATATGTTCCTCCCCACAGATTCCCTAGCCATATGTTCTCCAACTGTGTAAGTCTCACATGTCTTCTCTCTGCATATTCACTCTTCCCAATGAGGGTGTCTGCAGCTTTTGGGAAGTAGGTTCCAGGGTTGTGGAAGGATTAGGATTTTCTGTAATTGATCTACACTATTTCATCAAATGTCTTTGCTTTGAACAAAGCATTTCACTGATAAAAATAAATGCATTAGTAGGGGCTCATGAGTTTTAGTGCAGAAAAGATTCTGACTCAAAAAGTACCTAGAACCTGGAGAAGCTTTATGAAGGGTGCCAAGGGTGAGTGCAGTGGCTACACAAATGCATAAATAAATACCCAAAATTTGGACAAAGAGAACAATAATGCCTGGAAAGATCAGGGAATGCCTCATTATAGCAGAGAAGCAGGAATGTGAAAGAAGAGAAGGATTCTGAGAGGCAGAATGGAAAGGGAGTCAGTTCCAGGATTAGAGGACAGCTTGTGTGAATTCACAGAGGCAGAAGATGCACAAAGATCAGCTAATCATTTAGTCTGTGGCACACATCTAAACTCTTGAGGGTGTTGGCAGGCAAACATGCCCCATCACAATACTTCCCTGGTATCCCTGCCTAGGCCAGAATACTCAGCTAGATGGACAGTGAGCGGTTTGCCACAGCAAGGAACTTTCTATATTTCTATGCAAAACTGACCCATTGTGTTAATCTTCCATTGTCAGAATCTTTCTCAACCCACCTTAGAAAAAATGACTCATAAAATTTTCCCCCTTATTCTGAGAAGTGTAATTTGTTTACAATTATTCATAAGCTTTGTTGCAGAAACTTGTAGATGGAATTGTCAGTGGACTAGGCATCAAAAGCTTGTTTTCATCTCACCCTTTAACCTTCAGTTAAAAAGCTTCAAAGAATGTCATTCCAAGCTGCACAAACACAAAAAGTTGAAAAAAAAGAAATTAAGCTGTCTGCATTTGACTCTTCTTTTTTTGATTCCTCCCCTGTGTTTGAAGGTCTGGAACACAAACTACTGCTTTTTGACAGATTGATAGTTCTGATTTAAAAAGAAAACTTCACTGGAAGCTAACATGGTCTGTGATAGCCTCGGACTCTAACAAACATAACAATGTCCAGGGCTGTCTCGAACATGCACCTCCTTTTTTTTTCATGGCAGTTTCTTGTCAAACTGACATGGAAATAAGTTTTGCTTCTCTGTTACCCTGTTTTAAACTCAGTTACTGCTGTCTTCAAAGCACAAATGAGAAAATAAATAAACAAATAAAGAGGGGAGAGGTATTAGTAACTAGAAATATTGGGAGGAATAGATTACAAGAACTATAATGACATCTTAGTACATGACATCTTGCGGTCCACGTCATGTCAGGCCTTCAGTGAACAGGAAAATGATTGTGCAAAATCAAATGAGTCGGTTAAATTAAACAAGTATTTATTGAGCACCTAATATAAGTGGCACTCTGTCAACGGGTCAAATCCACAAGCATTTATTAAGAACTTAGTATATGCCAAGCGCTGTGCTAAGTACTAGAAATCCAAATACAAACAAAATTATAGGATCTGAGATTGGTTTTTCTGTTTGAAAAGTGTTTAGAAAGTGCCTCACTCCCATTATCTTGTTCGATCCTCACAAGAACCCTGTTAGGCAAATTGTTATAGCCATTTTTCAGATAAAGAAACTGAGGTTCAGTGACTTACCCAGAGTCACGTAGTTAGCACGTGCCTGAGGCAAGATTGAAACCCAGGTCTCCTTGACTCCAAGGCCAAGACTCCCTTCACTAGAGCATATTTCTGTTTTGTGTTCAATGATATCAGGAATATACAAAGAAGTATATGACATGCTCCCTACTCCCAATAGTCTTATAGTCTTGATAGGGAGACAAGACAGAAGAAGCGTTAAAGGTATATAGCACTAGACTGTGTTCAAAAGGTCTAGGTTTTAATCCCAGATCCACCATCAGAGCAAGGTTTATGAACTTGGACATTTCACTTCAGTAGGATTTGATTTCTTCATATGTAGAAATAATCATGGCTCATATGTCTGTAATATTGTGAGATATAATTCATTTGGAACCCTACTCTATTCCAATCAGTATTAATCAGTTTGATATGATTCCATAGGGGTAGTGATTATAAATTCTGTATATTAGACCTCAGAGCTGTGAACTGCAGATTGTAAATTCACTTGTTTAATCATAGGAAGCTAGATAGAGGTCTTCCACCCTTGCTTTTGTTTGTTATGGTGACCAAGCCAAGCATGGTGGAGGTGACTCATTTACATGGAAAATCCTCCAACTTATTTTTGTACCTCTGGACCTCTCTCTCATCCAACATGAGCAGGTAATCATCTTATGAACTCTTGTAACAACAATGTTACTAGCAGCTGCTGTAGAGGTGTGAGGCCAATAACACCAGCACACAGGAGGGCTGCTACCACAAGTTCTTTGATCTGCTTTTCTATGGAAAGCAACTTTAAGAGGTTAACAATCTCACTTTAATTAAACATACATATAACATTCACTTAGTACAAGGAAAAAAGTCAGCACCCTGAACTTCAGAGCAAATACAAACAGAAACTACAAATAGATCAACGGACAGGCTTTGTCTGATCAAGACATCATATACATAGTTACCAAAAAGTGAAGCACCAACATCTGGGTTTTCAAAGCTGGGGTGGGGGTGGGGGGGGGCGGCACTCTTAACAACAGCTACCCAGAATCTCATCTGGTCAAATCACATGACACTCTTCCAGTGCGTGAGAGCCCCAAAACAAAATGCCAACTTCTGATCTTATATACAAGTCTCAGGGTCAAAGGGCATCACAACCATGCTACTCAAACTCATGTGAACTAGGCCTTCCCTTGGTGTGAGCAGGTCATCAAAGACTCCTGATTCAATCAAAGAGTCCTTAGTGCTGAGAAGCACTCCAAAACAAAGACAACAAAAAGTTCGCTTTGCTTGCCATTACATTTGAAAGTCAAGACTCACCAAAGGTACTTGATTACCTCAGAATTACAAAAGAGAAAATAGTAAAATAAATCCCACCTTAATTACCATAACAGCATTTAGTGGAGATGCCCCATGCTTGGCCCAACCTGAGATACTTCCTCCTCCCCCTCCCCCACTGACATACCATTTCTATCTGATGCATCATTTTTTGGCTTGCACAGTAAGATCTATCAACCAATAGGATTCTATACTTTGTATACCTTCTTTAGAATGTTCAGGTTTGGGGGCAGCTAGGTGGCACAGTGGATAGAGCACTGGCCTTGGAGTCAGGAGGACCTGAGTTCAAATCAAGCCTCAGATACTTGACACTTACTACCTGTATGACCCTGGGCAAGTCACTTAACCCCAATGGCCTTGTCAAAAAAAAAAGAATTTTCAAGGCATGAAATCTGGTATCATGCCGTATAAAAAATAAGGCCCTGGAAGAAGGGGACATCTCAGATCATGAGGAATATCTGAGGTCCATTTCATTAGAGGAGACCATGGATCCTTTAATAAAGTGCTACTGGCACAGAGCTCTGCTTCAGTGGCTTTTCTTGTAGGTTTCGCAATTTCAATCCCCACAATACTATGTGAAGCTAGTAGCACAAGTACTATTTTCTCCATTCTACAGCAAGGTTTACCAGCCATGCAGCAAATATTAGAGCCAGGACATAACCCAGGTCCCCCTGACTCTAAGCACAATACTCTTAATATGCTGTCTGAATTAGCATATCTCTAAGGTCTCTTCCACCTCTAAAATTCAATGCTGCCACTTGTGCACGGAAAATAATTCCAGTCTGAGTCAAAGGGGATACTTTTGATTTGATACTTTTCTGCCTGGCTTGCTTCTAGGTCTCATGTTTCTACAGTTATCTATAAGGGAGGAGTGGATAAAGGTTTTTAGGAAATGAAAAAAGAATTCCATCAAATACTGGTTTGCCTTATTCTATTGATTACTTTCATAGCAAACTAGGTGACTGAAATGCAAACCATTTATAAACAACTGTGTTAAAGCCAAAGATGGCACAACTATTAGTCATTCAAAGGTGACCTTCTGTAAAGGAAAACATAGGGGAAAACAACAGAAAGGGACCAGGGCTGCAAGGGAAGGCGGCACCAGCTCAGGTTTGAGTTTACATAAGACCTAAGCAACCTTTTCTCATTCCAAGCCACAGGCAATTTAAAAACCAGTGCATGTCCCTCTGGTGAGTGATCTGAATGTGAGCACGCACTGAGAAAAAATTTTCCCCTCCTACCAGACAGGAACAGAGTCAAATGTCTCATGGGAGGCTATAGAACAATTTTTAAAAAAACATCTTTACCAAAAGGTTGTTGTTATTGTTGAGTCATTTCAGTGTTATCCAAATCTTCTTGACCCCATTTGGGGTTTTGTTAGAGACACTAGAGGGGTTTGCCATTTCTCCAGCTTATTTTACAAATGAGGAAACTGAGGCAAATAGGGTTAAGTAACTTGCCCAGTGTCACATAGCTAAATGTCTGAGGCAAGATTTAAACTCAGGAAGATGAGTCTTCCTGATTCCAAGCCCAGTGCTCTGTCCACTGTGCTACCTAGCTGCCCTTTTACCGAAAGGAGAAGCTAGCAAATAGGAGAAGGGGTGGGGTGGAGAAATAACTGGATGACTCCTATCAAAAAGTAGCACCAATGATGCATTCAAGCACTTGCTGTCCTGGGAAACAGGAATCTTTAGGCATCTATGTGAATCAGGCTGCCTGCAGCTATACTTTATCTCAAAAGCAGTCGATGTGGCCATGAAAAGGAATGCTTTCCCCAAACATTAAATGGACTGTATAAAATGGAAATCAGTAAATGACTCACCACGTCTAAGGTGATATTAGATGTATAAAACTGTTGACCTTATTACAGGTCCACCAGAACAATGCAAGTCACTTACAGGGTTGCTACTGGGAGCCACAATTCAATCACGCATGCATACATTCATTCATTCAATATTTATTTAGCACTTATCACGTGCATAGTAATGAACTCTAGACTAGGGAGGGAATATGACAAATTAAATAACAACTACAGGTACTATATAATTAAAAGGGGTAGAAAGATATGCTACAGTAATTAGAAGGAGGAAGATACCACAAAAGGAGGAGGTATTTTTCAAGCAAAGTTTGGCTGACCACTTGTTGGGTCTGTGGTAGAGGAATTCCTCTACCTATAGCCCAGCCTATATCTTGATCAAATATAGCTTGGGCTAGATGGATGGCCTCTGGAGTCCCTTCCAATTCTGAGATTCTGAATTCTGTTACACAGAGGACATTTCATGGAAGAAGCAAATAAAGCTGTCCAAAAATAGAATGAGCCAAATCAAGAGGTTCTTATGGGATCATGGGATCCTGGATCTAGCATTGGAATAGAGGTCATCTAGTACAATCTCTTAAATTTATAGATGAAGAAACTGAGGCCTATAGAGATTAAATGAATTACCCAAGGTCACAGAAGTAATAAGTAGCAGAGCCAGCTCTTACAACCTTAAGTTCAGCATTCTTTCCATGGCACCATGTTTCCCCTGTATCCATCACTAGAGATGCTTGAGTAGAGAGGCTAGACTACCACTTGTCAGGAATGTTCTAAGGAAATTGTTTAACAGATTCAGGTTTAATAGAATGACTTCTAAGGTCCTTCCAACTGAGGGATTCTTGAAGGAGGTGGGTCTTAAGCCAGATCTCAAAGGAAGGATAGGATCTGGACGGAAAGGCTGGGACCAGTACGAACAAAGACACAGAAATAGGAATAGGAATATGTATAACATATACAGGGATGATGGGAATCCAATAATACTGAGCTGAAACAGATAGTCACTCAGTGGAAAGAATGTTGAAATTGAAGTCATCAGATGTTAAGTTTGAATCTTCACTCCTCCATTTATTAATTGTGTGAATTTGCCCAAGGCAGTAACCAACCTCACTAAGCTTTAGCTACTCATTTCTAAGATAAATATGAAGATACCCACCTTACTGCCCTTCCCTTCCCATCTCACCAGGTTGTTATAGGATAACAAATATAAAAAATACTATAGCCTTATGCAAACATGAACTAGAATTACAAAATATCAGTGGGGCTATTTCCTCCTCATCCACAAATTATAAACCCCTTATGCCTTGAGAAGTAGTCAAGTGGACAACTAGGTGGCATAGTGGATAGAGCTCTGGGCCTGGAGTCAGGAAAACCTGAATTCAAATCCAGTCTCAGACACTTATTAGCTGTGTGACTTTGGGTAAGTCATCTCAGTTTCCTCATTCATAAAATAGGGGTAATAGAACCTACCTCCCAGGGTTGTTGTGAGGATCAAATGAGAAAATATTTATAAATCGTAAATCACTAATAAATGCTAGCTTTTGTTATCAAATAAACAAACATTGATTAAGTGCTTACTAAGTTCCAAGCATTGTACTAAGGACTAGGAATACAAATGTAAACAAAAAGAAAGCTAGTCCCTGCCCTCCTGTAGCTGAAATTCTAATTAGGAAAGACTTGAAAGCTGGTGTTCTCCTTGCTCTGGAAATGAATATTCCTTTCACTATTCCTACAAAACCACGTCATGCTTTTATAGCTAAACTGTCATTGTCTTCACCTCCATCTTCTGTACCTGTTTTTTCTTTTTTCAATCCAAGTTAGTTGGTGAGGTCCAATGGGTATTGTTTCTCCTTTTGTCTTCAAAAAGACAAATACGTAATAATACTTATTTGTTCGACCGTACCCATTTGTCACAAGGAAAGCCTTTCATTTGTGGGAGAAGTTACACGGTAATGAAGGTGATAGTGATACTAATGCAAAAAAGAAGAAAGGAACATCAGTGAAACTTTTAAAAACTAATCAGAAGAGAGCAGAAGGCAGTTGAGAAGAGACAGAGACAAGGAGCTGGGCTGGATGGCCCCTACAGTCCCTCTGGTGTTTACTATTCTAATTTCATATTTAGGTGTTCACTCCCAATTGCTCCCTTCTAATTATTTATTTCACTCATGGTTTTTGCCTTGGTGGGGGTTGTCTAAGCTAACTGTTATTTGCTTTGTCTATCTGTGTGCTTGGTGTATTTATCATGAGTTACCTCTGCTACTGGGGGAACAAAATGTACTCTTCTGTTTTTGCCTTCCTAATATGGTATAACAGAAGTATAGTTTTACGTCATGGGGTATCTGATACTATTAAAAGAATCAGAGAATCAGTCCCTCGATTTTTTTTCAAGAATTCTGCTTTATTTTCATAAATTCATATTTTTATATAATACAAGAGAAGGCAAGGTGACTTTACCTGCACTATGCCTGTATCATTAAGATGAAGTGGCTGGCAGAAGTATTACCATGGTAGGGAAGGATTCTCTTGGGATTTAAGCACTGACTGCCTAACTTCAGATCTTTGACTAAAGACTGCTCTGTTTGGCTTTGTACCAGCACACAACAGGACAGCCATCTGAACCAAAAGATCTCAAGAAGTTGAGACACCTGCAGTGAGATTTTAATGTAAAGCAGTTTGGGAAGGCTGGGTGATAGAAAACTAATTAGGTGTTTAGTTGTTCACCAGTTAACTTTTAATGAAGTGTGCAGTTCATTATTCTCAGCTGAATTACTATGCACATTTGAAAAGAAAAAGAGAAATTTCAATCAGGATTCCAAGCATCTGAATACCTACCTTCACCTTTAAACACTGAGCTGTTCCCCAAGCTTTAGCTTTTATTATTTTTGAGGAAGGAAGAGCCGTAGTCCTGTGATTTCATTGATAGTGGCAATTCCTAATGAGGAAAATTCCCTCAAACAAGGCAGAATGTTCTGTTCTGCAATTTATAGTCTTAGACATCTGGGGAACTGAAAGGTTAAGAGACTTGCCCAGGGTCACATAATCAGTAGATATCAGAAGTAGGATTTGACCCCCAGGTTTTCCTGACTGTCTATCCATCACACACAGATTGTCCCTTTGCCATTACTTCTTCATCATGGAACCATAAGGGAATATGTGTATGTGTGTGTGTGTCTGTCTGTCTTTTTCTGTCTCTCTCTGCCTCAGTCTCTCTGTGTCTCTCTGTGTGTCACTCTCTACACACACACACACACACACACACACACACACACACACACACCCCTCTGTTCCTTCTTCTTCGCTGCTAGGTGAAGTTCACTCAGCCCTCAGTGGAATGTGAAGAAGCAGAAACTATGCTGGAAAGCAGGGAGGTGGCTCCCTTCATAGAGTATGCTTTGGAATAGCCTCTGGTTTCATTTCCCTCTGTCCCTCCTTGAATTCAAAATTTCTCATTTTTAGGGACTTAACCTAGGTTGGTATAATTCATTCCTGGACCTCGACATTTTCAAATGCCATTTAACATAAATGGACATTAATTTGTCTGTGACATAGCCAATAATTGCTAGGGACTCTGGAATGGGCAGAAGGAAGGCAAAAGGGGATCAAAATTAAGAAAAAGAATTATTAGCTGGGAGGGGAAACTTGTAAAAGGAGACTTTTCTCCTCATTGGCTTGAAGTCCCAGGTCTCTGACTATGAGCAGAGTATTTGAGAAGCTTAATAAAATGTTGCTGCTATAATTTACTATGCTCCCAATGCTGACCTTGTCACTGTCGTTCTCAGCAAATCATGCAACACCTCCATCCTCCTTCCCCCTTCCCAGCTATTAAATACCACAGCCAAGACCAAAGGCAAAAGTAAGACTAAGAGAAACTTCTAGTCAATTTTAAAATATAAACTTCTGACTATGAATGATTTTGTTTTTGCTTCATTTAGAAATATAGTAACTACTACAGGGAGCCTCAGAGCCTGAAGGTAGATGCCAGCCTCATACATAACAAAGGCAGGAATTTGGATCAAAGGATTGAGGTCGAAAGTAGTTTATCTGACATCCAACTAAGGAGGTTTTGTTTCTACTTTTTCCCAAAAATCTTTCATTTTTTTGTATGTGAGACCAAAGGATCTTGAGAGTTTCTAATCTTTTGTTAATTGCCAGAGGGGAAAAACTGGGATTCAGCTCTTACTTAACAGAGTTTCAAAAGACAGATTAACTAAGTGTTCTATTTATCCCGCTGCTTGGTATGTATTCAAAAACAACTTGGATTCTGAAGGTGAAAACTCCTGAACTGAAAAAGCACCACACAAATAAGTTCTGGGAACTAACACTTACGGAGAGAAAAACACCTGAGGGTTTTTCCTAGCCCAATATATAGACTCACCTTTCTTCCCTAAAAGAGGTGAAGCTTAAGCCTCTGGACTCTATGCTAAAAGAGAAACGCTTTAATTCCCCTTAGGGTAAAGAAGTCAACAAGAATGTATGAAATATTTACTATGTGCCAGGCACTTCAGCGAAAGATTTCAACTGATGCAAGAAACTAGACGTATAACCACATGCCCAGGGGAGCAATAATTAATAGTAACCAATACCTGACAAAGAACACAGACCGTTACAAAGCAAAGACTACACAGTTGTCAGAGACTACATGCCAGGTAAAACCAATGTGGAGGAGACCCAGAGGGTATGATAACATCACCAGAAGATATAGATAACCCTAGAGCTGCGGAGGCTGATATGCCCTTCCATATATGTTCCTTAGGTGTGTATTCATGGAAAATTATGCTACCAATTTATGAGGAAAATGTTCTATTACTAATTTTCCTGCTATGCCATTTTATTAAACGCCTTTGCTTTGAACAAACCGGGGCCTCTGGCTCGCTAGCATAAGCAGGGCTGCTAAGCCACATTTTGAGTGGACACAGACCCTTCACCTTTGAGTAGCTTTTCTGGGATGTATGTAGTCAGGGTGCCCTAGGTACTGCACTACATTAGTAACCTCTGATAGTGAAGCACTTTCAGGTTTGCAAAGTGTTATACAAATATCATTGCATTTTAACCTCATATTAATCCTGAGTGGTAGGTGCTATTATTTTCCTGACTTTATAGATAAGGAAACTGAGGTACAGACAACTTAAGTCACTCGACTAGGATCATATAGCCAAGTAAGTATCTGAGGCCATATCTGAACTCAAGTTTTTCTGACTCTTGTTTCAGCACTGGACTCACAAAGGATTTTGAACTTGGGTAATTATCCCCCGGCACCCAACCTGGAATTGTGTTAGAGGGGGAGGGTAGCAAAGGCAGGGAATATTATAAATGCATTACTGATTTCGTAGTAGTTTTTTGTCACAACATTTTCTCAATCAATGGATACTAATAGTAAAACTACTGTCATGTAGGAACTTGAAAACTTTTTTTTAATATTAGAAGAGTTATGAGCTCTTTTCATATTCTCAAAGTCTGGGAACATCTGAGGTATTTCACAGTGGTGACAGGAGATTTATTACTAAAAGTTTCCCAATTCCCTCTATGTCTCTTAGTTGACAGACTACCCTACAAATAAATGCTGTCTAATTTCAACTGGGCCTTCATTATAACAAGGAATCCTTTTACTCCTATCTCATTTCCTAGCCAATTCTGCCCTTGAAGCTTTCCCAAATATCTTCTTTTCTCCTCAGACTCACTCACCCTCACATTTGAGAGCCACTTACTTAACTGACAAGATTGAGGCCATTTACTTGTCTCTCCTCTTCTTCTCAAAACCATTTCACACATAATACCTACTCCACTATCTCCTCCTTTCTTCCAGTATCTGAAAATGAAGTGGTCCTCCTTGCCAATGCCAAAGCTTCAGGTATCTATGTGCCCTAATCCCATCCCTTCCCATCTTCCCCAGCGTTTTGCTCCCTTAATACTGTCTCTCTAAATCTTCCATCTCTTTTTGTCTACTAGTTCCTGTCTTACTGCCTTAAAACATACTTCACCATTAAAATACTTCTCTAGATCCTCCCATCCCCCTTAAGCTCTCATTCTATATCTCTCCTTTCTTTCTCAGCGAAACTCCTAGAAAAAGTTATCTACATTCATTGAAACTATTTCTAATCCTTCACCTCACTCCTCAATCCTTTGCAATCTGGGTTCTAACCTCAACATTAAACTTAAACAGTTCTGTCTAAAATGACCAACAATTACTCCAGTGGTAAATCTGTTGGCCTTTTCTCCGTCCTTACGCTTTTATTTTCACTGCTTTTGACAACTTTTGACCATATTTTACACCTGAATTCTTTCTCCTCTGGGATTTTGTGACAGTGCTTTCCTTGTTCCCCTCCTACTTTCTGCCTGCTCCTCCTCAGGTTCTTTTGCTAGCGTATAATCCATATCATACACCTGTGTCTGTAACCCAAGACTCTTCTAATCTCTATTAAATTTCTCTTTTGGTCACTTCATCAGCTGGGATGAGTTTATCATTTCTTTGAAGATGACTCACAAATCTAACTATCTAGCTCTAATCTCTTCTTTGAGCTTCAGTCCAGCGTTCCAACTATGTATTGGACATTTCAAACTAGATAGCATAGAAACACCTTAAACTCAACATGTCCAAAACAGAAATTAGCCTTTTTCCCCAATACCATTCCTCTTTTAAACATCACTAATTTCATCAAGGGCTTTCTTCCAGTCTCCCATGTGCATCATCATAGTGCTATTTTCAATTGCTCCTTTTTCTCACCCCATATATCCATTCAGTTGCTCAATCTTGCTGTTTCTATTCCTCAACATCTTTACAACTGACCCCTTTCTCTTATGCAGCCACCACCTGTGCTCAAGCCTCCATTACCCTCTCCTAAAGTAGTGCAATGGCCTTCTAATTTTTCTCCCCACCATTCCAATCCATCTTCCACAAAACTGCCAAAATAATTATCCTTAACCTTAGGTCTGTTCACAAGAGCCCCCTATTTAGCAAACTCCAGTGGTTCCCAATGGCTTCTAGGATCAAATATAAACTCTACCATGAGACTTTAAAACTCTTTACAATGTGGCCCCAACATTTCTTTCCAGAATTATTATATATTGCTCCCTTTCCTGAACACTGCAGTCCAAACTTGAGTCTTCTGTTCTTCACAGATGCATCTCCATCTTCATCCCAATGCCAAACACCGGCCATCTTCCGTACTGGAGTGTATTCCTTCATAACCTCCATTTTAAGATTCTCCTTAAATACTACCTTTTACACAAAGCTTTTTTGCTGC
This sequence comes from Trichosurus vulpecula, assembly GCF_011100635.1. Classification (NCBI taxonomy): domain Eukaryota; kingdom Metazoa; phylum Chordata; class Mammalia; order Diprotodontia; family Phalangeridae; genus Trichosurus; species Trichosurus vulpecula. Next base: position 111,434,897 of record NC_050579.1, read on the forward strand.
CTTCCCTCTTTAACTGACTTTTTGTTGCTCAGTAGTTCTTTTAGTAATGTCTAACTCTTCATGACTCTACTTCATGTTTTTGTATTCAAAGTACTGGAGTTGTTTGCCCTTTCCTTCTCCAGCTCATTTTACAGATGAGGAAACTGAGGCGAACAGGGCTAAGTGACTTCCCCAGGGTCATACAACTAGTAAGTGTCTGAGGCCAGATTTGAACTTAGGAAGATGAGTCTTCCTGACTCTAGGCCCAATGCTCAAGTCACTGCATCACCTAATTGACTATATATTTATTTTGTATTTATTCTGTGTACATATTTTCTATATATATTTATATAGAATATTTCTATCTATATTTCTACAGTATATTTATCCAGAGTTAAGTTCACAATATTATTATGTATCCAGAGTAATGAACTCATCACCAATTCTGTGTCTGTGATTATTGAGTTATTCCCTGACCACTCCTCCTTCTTTTTAGCTTTTCTAGGAGAAAGGAAAGATAAGTTATTGCATGCTTTCTCTCTCTCTCTCTCTCTCTCTCTTTCTCTCTCTCTCTTTCTCTCTCTCTCTCTCTTCCTCCCTCCCCTTTGTAGCACTGTGGAAACCTTGCAAATTAAAAATTGGAAAGACTACATTGAAACAAACCTTTTTGAGTATTTGTGGTACATGATGACATTTTAAAATCTTGTAGCAAAGTTAAAAAGAACATAGGAAGTATTTCAAATAGTTCTAAACGTAGTCAGTTTATGATCATCTATCCTGATATTCCCTGCTACTTTCTTAATTTCAGAAATCTTGTGTGTGTGTATGTGTGTTTGTGTGTGTGTACGTACATGCGCACACGTGTGCACACGAGTCATGAAATAATTCCCAGAAAAAAAAACACAATAAAAAATCTAAATAGAAAACCAATGGCATAATGGATGACTTTATTTCTGCATTTCTGAAAGACAATAGTGTGCCTGAAAATTAAGTAATATCATTCACCCAACAACTCTGAGATGTCAAGTTGCTGGAGAACTCTGATTTTGAAAACAATACTTTCCAGTCAAATCCTGCTCCTTTCCCAGATCCCAATTGGCTTTGAAAGCATTAAGTAGGCTTTATGGTCTTGCAATATTTCTGTGCTGCTTCTTATTATCGTCCTTCACAAAGAAAGATAGTATTCTCCCAGCCCAGCGTCACTGAGTTTTCCATGCAGTGGGGGTGGATTTGCATGAATCCAGCCACATATTTTTGCTCCATTTTCCTTTTAACCTCTGGCCAGAGGGCAAACTGAAGCTAGTATGTTATGTTGGCAAAATAACACAGCAAATCTAACTGGACACTATGGAGATGGAGTCACCAGCACCCCCACTTGAGTCAAAAATTCTGAGCAATGACCTTCATCACTCATACCTGTCAGAGTTGAGAGGACGGTTTGCATATTTCAGAATACACTTTCATATGCAGTTTGACATGGGATGAGAGGCTGGCAACACCTCTGAGGATGTGTCCTCAAGGTTCCAAGTAATTTGCTTATACCTTCCTGGTGTTTAATGTTAGTAGATTATAAGTGCTTTGTGTGAATTTCAACTTCTTCATCCTTATACATCCTGAAGGGCATATGAGAATTATTACATCACCCAGATACATGATGTTTGATAAATATTTGTTGAGCAAATAAGCTGGATTTTTTTTTTGCTTTCTCCGGCCCATGGAAACCACCAATTGTGTCATTTAATAACATAATAATAGCTAACTAACATTGATTTATTGCCCTATGCAGTTTGCAAAGCTGATCGCACTTTACAAATATTACCTCATTTTATCCTCACGACTATCCTAGGAGGAAGATACCACTATTATTTCCACTTTACAGATGAGGAAAGTGAAGCAGACAGAGGTAAAAAGTTGGCAAGTCTAGGCCAAAATTGGATTCAGGTCTTTCTGACTCTAATACTAATCTAAGGAAATCCAAAAACATCCCACACTGAATGAAATTTCAACCATCCTCAGTACTAGGAACTCCAGGCCAATTCATCTGAAGGAGAGAAGGGAGTATATAGCTGAAGTCAATTATTATACAATACTGTGTTAAGCCCTAAGGGCAATATGAAAGAACTAAAACAAATGAGTCATAAAGACTCCATTCTAATTTAAATAGTGATTTATTAAACTGTCATCTCTTTGTCACAGGCTGCTTAAGAAAGAAAATCTCCTGAGTATTGGCTAAAAATCCAATATAACATATCTGTACCTATTAAAAAAATAAATATTAAGTGACATAGAAGAGACTCTGTCTTAGAATACCTCCCTATGCCTCTAGTTACAAAATCTCTGACAACAAAGTATGTGGCTGGGAAGTCATTCAACAAACATTTGTTAAACACTTACTGCACATGCATGTCAGCCCCCCAAAACTGATAATTTCACAACCTTACCTCCCTCAAAGAACTTTCTACTCTAAAAGACTATATGTCTACCTCCCAAAGAGACAAATCAGAGCTCTCACAGCTATGAGTAAGCATGGGCGAGATGAGTTACAATACTGAAGAATGGAGCAGGACAAGATGAGTGGACCCTATGGCCTAGTTTGAGCAAAGACTCTAGAGAGACCTTGACAAAGTTGTGCATTTTCCAAACAAAGGCATGAAATGTCTCACTGATTATTTCTGATAACGAGATGTTGGCATAGTTGGCACCTTTTAAAAAATGTGGGTAAGCAAATGTGATCTGGGCAATTAAATTTCCTCTTTTCACTTCTAGAAAGTGAGGAAGAGCAGGCATTTGAGTTGAAATGTTTTTTTCAAGCTGGGAATGTTTTCAAATTCTTAGTCTAACATCACATGAGAAGCAACAAGATTTTTAGGCATGTAGGAACCTTAAGTAATAGAAAGTGAAAGGCAGGGCTTAGCAACTGAAATCTTTTCTTATGCAGTGTCTGAATTGAAATTCTTCAGGATTACTCTTGACCACAGACTGAAAGAACATAAGAGGAAGAGGCCTCTTGAGGGATCAGCTATAGAAGTACACTGTCCAAAAAGATAGGGAGATAGGCAAATAGGATAGAGATGAAGAAAGATGAAAATCTGGAAAAAGGCATCAGCTTGGCCATCTATTTATCTATCTACTTACCAACTAATCTTAACAGAGAATCCTAAAATGCTACTGTTGCTTTTCAGACAGGAGTTAGAGAAAAAAATGAGAAAAACACATATTACTCTCTCTTTAGTGGATCAAGACAGCATGACTTGGCCTTTTGGTTTAGACTTACAAGATTGAGGTTCAGACAACCTGGTCTTTGCCCTCATGCTCCAGTGATTAGCACAATAACTTTCTCGTTGCAATGGCAGTGGCTAACTCCCATAAGATTGCAAACATCTAACGATGACAAAGATGTTCATTTTACTGAAAGCTCTGAGAGAGGGTTCAAAAGACCTCAGCGTCAGGAGCAGATTGTTGAGGAATGAGTTAGCTTTGAGATGGAGTAAGCAGCACTATATATGCCAGCCATCATGTGTGACTTAGGGTAGGTCACTTTTGGATCCTATTGTGATCCTACTATATTGCCTAAAACACCAGGCTGCTGGGTGGCATAGCAGACAGAGTGGTGGATTGGGAGTCAGGGAAACCTGAGTCCTTATCTTATGCCACAGAGACTTACTAACAAGTCACTTAACCTTTCTCAGCAACAGTTTCATCATCTAAAATCAGGATAAGGATACCTTCTAACTCAGCAAGTCTGTTGTGAGGATCAAATGAGGTCTGTATGTTGCGAACCTTAAAAACACTATAAAATTGTTGGCTCTTAGCTATAATATATATATACATATATATATATGTATATATGTATATATGTATGTATGTATAGTGTCTAGCCATAGACCCCGAGGCGGCTAAGTGGACCAATGGATAGAGTACTGGATCTAAAATCAGGAAGACCTAAATTCAAATCCTGCCTCAGATACTTACTAGCTTGAATGACCCTGGGCAAGTCATTTAACCCTGTTTGCCTCAGTTTCCTCATCTATAAAATGAGCTGGAGAAAGAAACAGCAAACCACTCCGGCGTCTTTGCCAAAAAAATCCCAAATGGGGTCACAAATAGTCAGACACAACTGAAATGGCCAAAGAACAACAAAAAGCCATTGACCCCAGACAGTTTCCGAGACAAAGCTCTTTCTTTAGAATCAGGAAGATCATCATGTATTTAGCATAAAGAAAGGAAGTGATCCCCCTATAGACCATTCAATTACACAATCCACAAAACTCTAGAAGTCCCAATCCCAGCTGGATAGATATGAGAATTCTTCTTGGAAAGCAATTGGAAGAAAGCCAAGATGAAGGAGTAACAGGGAGTATTACAGCACAGTTCTCACCCAGAATTCCTCCACAAAAGGCTAAAAAAAGTGCACTAGATCAACTCCCAATCAGAAAACCCAAGAAAAAAATCACAGTGAATCATTTTTCCAGCTCAGGTTCACATAAGGTCTACAGATAGAGAGATCTAGAACTTCTTGGGATGTGATCCAGCCAGGAACATCAACACAGAGTGTTAGGAGAAGCTGTGTGCCAGGGCAAGAAGAGGTCCCAAATTTAGTAAGAGAGGCTTGACCTTGTGTGGAGTATAAGAATAGTTTCTGTTGCTCCCCACCTTGTTCCAGGTTACAAATACAGAGCAGACTAAGGAGAGAACCTTTGCCTAGGAGTAGCGTCCCAAAGTGGGAAGCAGGTTGTGGGCCTTAGACTGTGTACTAAGCAAGGAGCAAGTACAGAATCAAGTAGTAACCATTGCTGTTTTGACCAAGGAGTCATGGATCTGAGAACCATGCGCCAGCCTACAGCCCAGTCTGAAGCCTTCTGTCAAAGAATCAGGGAAGAAAATCAAGACCAAAGGGGACCCTAAACTTCTGTCACTCAGAACTAGTAAAGTTTTTCAGCTAGCTGATGGTGGCTGAGTCTACCCTCAGTCTACTAAAACTCCAATCAGGGCAAGTCCATAAGTATATTGGTCAGAACTATCCCAGATCAGGAACTTACAGACAAGGAGAGTGGTGACCAGACTTTTTTCTCAATCAGACCACTTTGAGAGTATTGAAAGTTTTCAGGTCCCTAGCCTGAGCTGTCTCAGAGATCCTTAAATAACATAATACTTAATATCCCAAGAAATCAGCAACAGGACCCTAGAGGACACAAGCTCCATAAGTATGCAGAATCCAGCCCTAACATAATATTATAAGATAGGAAGTATGATGGAAGAATGAGCAAACAAAAAAATCCCACCATAAAAAAACTATTGTGATGACAGAGAAGCTAAATTCGCAAATCCAGAAAAATAAAATGACTCTGAAACATTTACAAGCAAAACTCTGAAGAAACACATAGTTTGAGTACAGGTTCAACTAGAATTCTAGGAAGAGAAAATACAAGAGTTTTTTTAATTTTTTAAAAATTTTTATAAGAATTTTTGTTAAGTGAAATGACAATGACAGAGGGAAAAATGGAAAAGAAATGAGAGTTATGGAAAAAAGAATTGGAAAGAGAAATTAAAAGAGGTACAATTTGATACCCAAGTATCAAATTACCTGAGACTTACTATGGACCAAATAGAAGACTGACGTCATGAAACATCAAGAAATATTAAAACAAAGTCAAAAGACTGAAAAACAGAAGAAAAAGTAAGGTATCTCAATGCAAAAACAAATAATTGGACTAGAGACAACTTAATAATCATGGGACTACCTGAAATCCATGACCCCCCCAAAAAGAGCCCGGATAGGATATTTCGAGAAATTTTAAAAGAAAACTTCCCAGATCTCTTAAAACCAAAGGACAAAGCAGAAAAAGAATCTACCATTTACTTCCTGAAAGAAATCCCAAAGTGAAAACTCCCAGAAACATTATAGCCTGATTTCAGAGTTTATAGATCGAAGAAAAAATAAGGAAAGAAATAATAAATAGATAAATACTAAATAATTTATATAAAATAGAGTCAAACTGTGGAAAACAAATTTCAGATAAAAAACATTTTTATTTCATCCTATAGGCAATGGGGAGCTACTGAAGGTTTTTAAGCAAATGAATGACATTATTAGATCTGTGCCAGACTGGTGGAGATAATTAATCTAGGATGGGGAATAGAAATGGAAGTAGAATTAAAAGGAGGGAAAGAAGGTCATGGTCATAACAAATGCAGGCCATCACTTAATGGTGTGTTGGTTACTGGGCCTGGATGAAGACAAGGTCCTATTCCCAGGATTTATAGGGCCTAATTACATAGGAGTAGGAACAGTAGTATTCAGACAGAGATATGCTGGAACCATCTGGCAAAGAGTCAATTGTTAAATTTTCATTGTGAGCATTTACAACTTGGAAATCAAAAAATGCTATAAATCAGGGCTTGATTTATTGGTTTGTCAATTGTCTAGACAAGAAAGTGATGTAGATAATATTAATAATGCAAAATAAACTTAAAAGTGTATATGTATACTTTTCTCCAGAAAGCCAGTTGTTAAATGTTTACCCAGTACTCCCCTTTCTTCAGGCTAAAGGCGCAGAGAACTCAAGAGAGAAAGCAACATCCCTATTCAGATGACAGGACTAGGAAACCAAAATCTGTTTTGTGCAGAAAGGGAAAGAGAAGAGGTACCCATGCATTATTACTGTAAGAGCATTTTCACTCTTTATATGAAAGTTCCTATCTTAATGGAGCATCTTAAGTATGAATTTGTTCCTACTCCCTTATACCTTTCTTAAGATAAAATGACCAGAACTTCATGGACAAGAGTCAACATACTATTAGAAGTAACCAATATCCCACAGGCATATCTGTATACTTCATCTATTATTTCTACCTCTGGTAATGAAACTTATCTAGAGCTGAGAGAGAATTTAGAGCTCGTCTAGTTCAACCCCTTCATTTTACATATGAGGCAATTGATGTCTAAGGAAGTTAAGTGACTTTTCCAAGGTCACACAAGTAATAGGATCAGAGATTGGATATGAACCAACGTTCTCTAACTAAAGAACTACACTAAAGAGCCTGTGCCTTTTCCACTGTTCCATTCTTCCTCTCTATACATCATCTTTGTTAAAAAGAAGTATTACTTCATTTTTCTTCTGCAGTGTTTCAAATGGCCCTCTAGCATCCTGAAAGAGTTTGCACCTAATGCAATCGAAGGTAACCAGGGGAGACTGTGGAGAATGGAATCTATTTTGTTTGGTATGTGATTATATTGCTTGATAATATACAAAGTAATATACAAAGTCTAGACTAAGATATTGTTCTTTGAATAGCAAAATACAAAGTATTAAAGTTCTAGGCATCAGGAAAACGGCAGACTGTAATTTTTGTGAATTAAATTGCCACTACTAGGGACAATCCCTCAATTTCTCTGAACCTCTAAGGCTGTTAATACTGTACAATTTGTGCTGGTACTTTACATCCTTCCATTTGTCACAAGCTCAGTATTCAAGGTCATTAAGCTGTTAGACAAAAGTAAACAGGTATTGTCTATGGACTATTTAATGTTAGATTTCTCTAAACCAATTAAATAAAATATGGTTGTTGCCTTTAAATAAGGGAAATGTAAGTAGATATAGCCAGAGGCAAAGAAAGGACCAGAGTGTTTTAAAAATACTTCATGATGACAGTTCTTCTGAGCTGTCAACAGCTAATAGCAACAAGTGGCTTGTAAGTAATAGGATCTGCCAAGAGTAGACAAGCCATATTGCCCTGGAAAGAATACTTCGAATTTCAGCATAGTGTGATACACATGGAAAGTGCTAGATAAATGTCCAGTAACTGGGTCATTAAGAGGAGGATAGGGCGTTGTGTGTTAAGGCACAGTGAAAAAGAGACTGACAAATGTTAAACATTGAGTCAGAAGACCTGGGTGCAAGATTCCAGCTCTGCCACTTCACCTGTGCAACCTTTGGCAAGCCGTTTCCTTCCTATCTATAAAATGAGGGGATTAAACTAGATGGTCTCCAAATTCCTTTGCAGTTCCAAATATATGGTCCTAATGCCTCACATACTATTATTAAGGAGGCAAGGTTAGGTTCCAGGAAGGAAAAAGTCCAGCAACCAAATGTTGCCATCCCTATTCCTTCTGCATTAATTCATTTCCTCACAAAACTGTAGGCTACGATGAAGACTGGGGCAGCTAGGTGGCACAGTGGATAGAGTGCTGGGCCTAGAGTCAAGAAGACCCATCTTCCTAAGTTCAAATCTAGTCTCAGACATTTACTAGCTGTGTGACCCTGGGCAAGTCACTTCACCCTGTTGGCTTCAGTCTTCTCATCTGTAAAATGAGCTGAAGAAGGAAATGGCAAACCACTCCAGTATCTTTGCCCAAAAAAACCCCAAATAGGGTAACAGAGTTGGACAAGACTGCAAATGACTGAACAACAGCTATAAAGACCAGTAGGCAGAAATGTCCAAGGATTCTTTAAGAGTTAAATACTTGTGCATTCTCCTCTGCTTACCTGAGCACCTCTGTAATTTACAGTCTTAGAAAGCTCTCTGGAATCCTGAAACATTGTGACTTTCCCAGTATCACTTGTCTGGTATATATCAAAGACAGTACTTGAATCTCAGTCTTCTTAACTCCAAAACTATTCTTTAGAAATGTTGACTTTCCTCAGTATTTTAGGGAAGCATAATTCCCTCCTGTAGAAACCATATTGCTTTTGTCACAAGAAGCCATGCTGCATGAGTTCTCAGTGACACACCTTTGTTATAGGTTCCTTCCGTTTTGTTGTTATGAGCATGACCCGCATTGATCTATAGTACCTAGAATTTCTGCTGGAAATCTCCATATGGATGAGAGTCACATTTGCAATCAGGCACATAAAACCACTTGTCCTTCTACTTGCACAATATCAACATTATGTTCCCTTAAGGCATTTATTGAGCTTTTTAAAGTGGTATTTTTAAGTTGTGATGCTATGCAGGTGGTGATGAAAGCATAAATCTAGTTTGAGGGAAATATCAGAAAAGATAATAGAAAGTTTAAACCCTCTGTAAAATGACACTATTGGACTAGGTAATCTCCAAGATAACTACCAGTTCTAAGTCTATGACCACTCCCTTGTCTCCGCCAGTCAGCATCTGACCAAGAACAGTAGCCAAACTGAGAGAAATGTCACCAGCACTATGGCAAGGGACAGCACCAAACTACTGACCAGAGAGCTACACTGTGCTGCCATTCTGGGCACAGAGGGATAACATACAAGGAAGCACAAAAGCTCTTCAGAACCTGAAAAAAGATCCTTTCTCCAACATGGGATATCATATCTAGTACAACACTAAGGAAAGGGAATGTATCTCCTAAGCCAGAAAAGGAAGTCTTCCTTCTTTGTAAGCATATGACATCTGTGAAGTGCTTTGCATGACTCAGAGAAACTTAAGACCATTATGCCTTAGAGATGACATAGTCTAACCCTTCCACTTTAAAGAAGCAGAAACTGAGGTCCAGAGAGATGGAGTTACCTCAAAGTCACACAATCAATTGGTGACATATTTAGGATGAGAACTTGGCTTTTATAACAGAATTGCAACAGATTTTAAGGGGACCTCAGAACCTATCTAGACCAACCTATATCTGCAACAACATCAACAAATATCCCTCTACCATGTACCTAAACAGTAGCTGTCAGTCTTCACTTAAAGTACTCCACTACATCTTGAAGGCAGTCCATTCCATTTTCTTCTAGCTCCATTTGCTAGGACGTTTTTCCTTACATTATGCTCTTTGCAGCTTCCACTGATTTCTTCTAGTTCTCTTCCATATGACAGCCCTTTAAGTATTTAAAAACAAGTATCATGTACCCACATCACCGCCTTGCCAGGCAAAGCAGACCCATTTCCTTCATATAATCCTCATAGGCACGGCATGATCTTAAGGCCAAATCACTAGTCTAGTCAACCTCCTCTGGTTCTCTTCAATTAATCAATGCCTTTCCTAAAATATGGTACCCTGATCTGAACACAACACTCCAGATGTGGGATGACCAATGCAGAGCACACTGGGATTGTCAACCTCCTCAGTACTGTATACCTATCCTATGCTTATCAATGCCCAAGAACCAATTAGCAGTTTTGAATATTATCTCATACTATTTATTGACTCAGAATGATTTACCTCAAGTGTCTGCATTCTCAGGAATGTGTTGATGATAATGACATTTATGTATTGCTTTAAGGTTTGCACAATTATTTGCATTTATTATCTCTAATGACACAACAACCCAGTGAGGTAGAATCTATTGTTATGCTCATTTTACATATGAGAAAACTGAGACTGTGGGAGCTTAAGTGATTTGCTCATGGTCACATGGCTATTATATGTCTGAGAAAGGAGTCAAACTTAGGACTACCTCATTCTATTCACTGTGCTACCTAGGTGCCTCTATGTGTCTACTTACAATGTTATCCATTAATGAGATAAGAGGAGTAATAGTATATATCTGTATTTCCCCTCCCTTGGGAATCTTGCACACTATTACTACACTTTTTATCATCCCCACTGACTGGAAACCAACCTTCTGATATTAGATGAGACTTTGCTAATCAGACCTTAAGTTCTTATTCATTCACTAACTATATATCAGCTTCAGCCCATGTCTGTGACATGGACCCATCAGTCTCAAGAGTTGTACAAGAGCCCTAAATATAATACCCCCTCCCCAGAATTATTCTTCCTTTCCTAAGTCCCAAAGGCAGAAAATAGAAATCATTTTTAATTTCCACTGGGGACAGAAGGAATGCCACAGGGCAAAATGGAACACATGTAACATAAGTAAATATCAAGCCATTTTTTTAGAAGTGACTCATTATTTGCTACTGGCAATTGGCAATATATTTGTTGGGGTTTTTCTAGCCAGTTCTATAGATTGTATCGCTGACCATCTGACAGGTCAGAAGTAGAGACTAGAAACTGGTCTTCAGGAAGTTTGAATGCTATTGATACTACTATGACCTAGAAATGACATAAAGGAAACTTTGAAGGATTTGCAAAATTATTTAAAATATTAAGTGTTTTTTTATGTTCTGGATGTTAGATATTTTCTTCCCTCACTCCTTCCCCAGAGAGGGAATATTAACTGGGGTTTAGCATGTATTAATAATAGCAGTAAAACCTTGCTGAGTACTCAATAGAAAAAAAAAGGGTTGCTATCTCCTACATGCAAAACCTCCCAGTCTTCTAAAATCAATGAACATATGTTATGTGAAGCATAAGAAGTATAAAACATTGTTTCTGCCTTCTTAAAATACAGAGACTTTTATTCCTCTACCTTGGCAACTCTAAAGAGAGTTTAATTGGAGTTTGAACAAATCTCTATCACCGAAATACATTTTAATTTTTCAATGATTTTAATATTAATTTCTAGCCTATACACATATCTGTGTCCTTCTCCCATATACACATATGATACTGATTTTATCTGAAATATTTAATATAAAATGTTAGAGTTATTAAGTACTATAAAGAAGATAAAGTCTATGCCCCTTTCCCGTGAAAGGATCTTCCCTTGCTAGTGATGAGTGGTCCATCTAACTTCAATATGAACCCCTGCTGTAACAGAAAGCTCACTGCTTTATAGGATAGTCCATAACATTTTTTGACCACTCTAATTATTTCTGAAACATTGTTGAAGGCATTATTTTGTACATTTTCTTACTTCTTCCTTTTTCCAACTTGGTGAATTATTCTTTTCATTTTATGACTGCCCTATTTCTTTCAGGAAATAATAATGTTCAGAAGAATTCCAAGATGTAGTTTATATCCCTAGTAATCTATTTTGTAGTAAACTATAGATAAAGTGCAATTTCAGAGACTGAGGTAGATCCAGAATGAAATATTAAATCATATCAAGCACATACTTGCACATTGAAATCGATGGCCATGTTCTTAAATTCCCTATTCCTCTCAGTTGGAAACTCAGTCATTCATCTTATCGACATGACATTTATGGTACCTTCTTCATAGCCAAGTGACCAATCGACAAGTCAAATTATGTGTCCAGGGAGATTTAGAGTCATAAATCCTTAGCACTAGAAAGGACCTTAGAGATCATCTATTCCATTCCCCAACAGATGAAAACTCTGAGACCTAGACAAATAGATGAAATGATTTACCCACAGTCATATCCCAATCCTCCTGACTACGAGTTGATACCATTTTTGACTCCAGGCTTTATTAATCAGGTCAATGATGCAGAAAAATTACTAGTCAAATTGTGGGTACACTATTTATTATTTATAATATAAAGAGACCCCCTTAAGAATGTTTTTCAAATCATCACTACAGAGTTCCATAGAAGGAGCTGGGAAGAAAAATAAGGGGAAAGTGATCCATTTTTCCATGAGAGTAGCCCTTGGGTGGGGGGGGGAGAACTTTAATGGTGGCTTGAAATTGTTGGTTAAAATAGGAGTTGTGGATCATTTTTATCAAGATACCTCAGTCTTGGGGTGGGGGGCAGAGCCAAGATGGTGGCTGGAAAGCAGGGACTAGCATGAACTCCCCGCCAAACCCCTCCAAAAACCTATAAAAATGGCTCTGAACCAAGTCTAGAACTGCAGAACCCAGAAAATAGCAGAGGGAAGCAGGGCTCCAGCCCAGGACAGCCTGGATGCTCTCTGGGTGAGGTTTATCCTGCACGGAGCTGGGATTGCAGCAGAGCCGAGCAGAGCAGAGCTCAGCGTGGGCTGCGTGGACCAACCAGACCAGGAGCCAGGGGAAGCAGAGGTGGGGCAGCTACAGAACTACAGCTGCAGTTACTTCCGGCACCAGGCCCACCTGGTGAGAGGAATTAAGTGGCAGATCAGAGCAGGAGTGAAGAGCCTGCTGAAGATCTAAGCCCAGTCCGGGTTGGGGGTTCTTGGGGAAGGAGGAGTGCTGGTGTGGCAGAGCTGGTGCATCCCCCCAGACTTGGAACATAGTTCTCTTAACTCTACAAGCAGTCATACCCCGCTGAAAAACTCAAGGGTCAAGTTAGTTGGCTGGGAATATGGCCAGGCAGCGAAAACGCACCCAGATTCAGTCTCAGACTCTGGAATCTTTCTTTGGTGACAAAAAAGAACAAAACATACAGCCAGAAGAAGTCAACAAAGTCAAAGAGCCTACAACAAAAGCCTCCAAGAAAAACATGAACTGGTCCCAGGCCATGGAAGAGCTCAAAAAGGATTTGGAAAAGCAAGTTAGAGAAGTAGAGGAAAAATTGGGAAGAGAAATGAGAAGGATGCGAGAAAACCATGAAAAACAAGCCAATGACTTGCTAAAGGAGATCCAAAAAAATACTGAAAAATATACTGAAGAAAACAACACCTTAAAAAATAGACTAACTCAAATGGCAAAAGAGCTCCAAAAAGCCAACGAGGAGAAAAATGCCTTGAACGGCAGAATTAGCCAAATGGAAAAGGAGGTCCAAAAGACCACTGAAGAAAATACCACCTTAAAAATTAGATTGGAGCAAGTGGAAGCTAGTGACTTGATGAGAAATCAAGATATTATAAAACAGAACCAAAGGAATGAAAAAATTGAAGACAATGTGAAATATCTCGTTGGAAAAACCACTGACCTGGAAAATAGATCCAGGAGAGATAATTTAAAAATTATTAGACTACCTGAAAGCCATGATGAAAAAAAGAGCCTAGATATCATGTTTCAAGAAATTATCAAGGAGAACTGCCCTGATATTCTAGAGCCACAGGGCAAAATAGAAATTGAAAGAATCCACCGACTGCCTCCTCAAATAGATCCCAAAAAGAAATCTCCCAGGAATATTGTCGCCAAATTCCAGAGCTTCCAGATCAAGGAGAAAATACTGCAAGCAGCCAGAAAGAAACAATTTGAGTATTGTGGAAACACAATCAGAATAATCCAAGATCTAGCAGTTTCTACATTAAGAGATCGAAGGGCTTGGAATACGATATTCCGGAGGTCAATGGAGCTAGGATTAAAACCTAGAATCATCTACCCAGCAAAACTGAGTATCATGCTCCAAGGCAAAATATGGACTTTTAGTAAAATAGAGGACTTTCACACTTTCTCAGTGAAAAGACCAGAGCTGAATAGAAAATTTGACTTTCAAACACAAGAATCAAGAGAAGCATGAAAAGGTAATCAAGAAAAAGAACAAGAAAAAGAAATTGCAAGGGACTTACTAAAGTTGAACTGTTTTGTTTACATTCCTACATGGAACAATGAAGTGTATGGTTCATGAGACCTCAGTATTAGGGTACTGAAGGGAATATGCATATATATATATATATATATATATATATGCTTATGTATATATATATATATATGTATATGTGAGTGTATATGTATGTATGTATGTGTATATATATATAGAGAGAGAGAGAGAGAGAGAGAGAGAGAGAGAGAGAGAGTGAGGGAGAGAGCGGGCATAGGGTGAGTTGAAGATGAAGGGAAGATATCTAAAAGAAATAAAATCAAATTAAGGGATGAGAGAGGAATATATTGAGAAAGAGAGGTAGGGAGAGATGGAATGGGGTAAATTATCTCACATAAAAGTGGCAAGAAAAAGCAGTTCTGTAGGAAGACAAGGGAAGGCAGGTGAGGCAGAATGAGTGAATCTTGCTCTCATCAAATTTGACCTGAGGAGGGAATACCATACATACTTATTTGGGTATCTTACCCCACAGGAAAAAAGGAGGAAGAAGATAAAAAAGGGGGGATGATAGAAGGGCGGGCAGATGGGGGTGGAGGTAATCAAAAACAAACACTTTCGAAAGGGGACAGGGCCAAGGGAGAAAATTCGATAAAGGGGGATAGGTTTGGAAGGAGCAAAATATAGTTAGTCTTTCACAACATGAGTATTGTGGAAGGGATATACATAATGATATGTATGTAGCCTATGTTGAATTGCTTGACTTCTTAGGGAGGGTGGGTGGGGAGGGAAGAGGGGAGAGAATTTGGAACTCAAAGTTTTAAAAACAGATGTTCAAAAACAAAAAAAAAAGTTTTTGCATGCAACTAGGAAATAAGATACACAGGCAATGGGGCATAGAAATTTATCTTGCCCTACAAGAAAGGAAGGGAAAAGGGGATGAGAGGGGAGTGGGGTGACAGAAGGGAGGGCTGACTGGGGAACAGGGCAACCAGAGCATATGCCATCTTGGAGGGGGGGAGGGTGGAAATGGGGAAAAAATTTGTAATTCAAACTCTTGTGAAAATCAATGCTGAAAACTAAATAAAAAAAAGATACCTCAGTCTCTAATTGCTAGGGACCTCTTTCACAGGAACAAAGAGAATAGGGAATTGTTTTTCTTCGTATTCCCAGAACTTCATACAGTGCCTGGCATAAACACTATTGACTTAACTCAGAAGGTTTTTTCAAGGACATAACTTCCTCACTGCCTTTGTCGTAAATTCCAAATGCCTAATGCCCCAAAGCATTGGTATTCTTTGTGCCCAAGATGTCATCTAACATTCTAGAACATGGAACTTCCACAGAGACAGATATAGCAGTAAGAAACACAAAAACACACACTGAAAACTACTGTTAAACACCAAACTCCCATAGACATTCTGCTCCACCACAAAGGTGCATCCACTGCTTGAAGGACAACCAGGTCCATAAACAACACTCTAGTGGCCAACCTAGGAGCATCAGCCTAAAGGTTTTGTTTCTGATCACTTGCAAGACAAAGAGTGGGAGAGAAGCTATTTCAACCCTGAGGATCCATGGCTGCTACATTACTGCTCCATCAGCTCAATTGTCCTGACTTCCTCAGTACAGTAACAATCTGGGTTACTCCTATTCTGCATAAGCGTGAAAAATCTGGAGGTAGATTGTAATTCAATATGAATGAAATAAGTAAAACTACATCTAATCTAAGGGATAATAATGTTGAAGTCATCCCCTGAAACTAATTGTCAAATGAACATGGAAAGACTGGCATTAAGTGTTTGGAACTTTACATACCTTCTAAGTGCCATTAACTCAAAGACTGACTCACTTGGTCTAAATGTCACTTTCTTACAGCAAATAGACACTTAATTTAAAAGAAAAATCTGGGGCAGCCAGGTGGCGCAGTGAATAGAGCATGGGCCCTGGTATCAGGAGGACCTGAGTTCAAATCTGGCCTCACACACTTGACACACTTACTAGCTGTGTGACCTTAGGTAAGTTACTTAACACCAATTGCCCTGCCTTCCCCCCCCCCTCCAAAAGAAAAAGCCCAAATCTGTCTATCTATCTATATCTATGTGTGTGCATAAATTCAGATCTAATCTATATACGTTGTAATGTAAAATGTTATATTTTAACCAGGGGATTGTGATATATATGAGCCAGTTGAAAAACTTTTTCATTTAAAATAACTGAGGAAAGTAAGATATTTGACAAAATCTGATAAGAAAGCAATTGTAATGTGTGGCTTTTACAGGGCCTAACTCTAGTAGGAATTTACCAGGATTCATATCTACAATGTGACTGGGGGTGGAGGTGGGGGTGTGTGTCTGTGTGTCTGTATATGTGGGAGAAAGAGAGAGAGAGAGAGAGAGAGAGAGAGAGAGAGGGAGGGAGAGAGAGAGGGAGAGAGAGGAGAGGGAGAGAAATATATCAAGAAAGAGCTGAAAGCTGAAAAAATGCCCCTTAGCCAGCACAAAGGGCTGATACAGCACCTTTTTTTTTAACTTTTTCTCTTATAATAAAATCTTTGACTTTTAAAAGAAAATCTGAAGAAAAAACATATCAATCAAGATGAAAACGTTTAAACATTTATTACTTGTCATTTTGACTTGTGGAAAACAACTCTCTGTAGAAGGTAAAGGATACAAAAAATATATATAGTCACACAGAAGGTAAGCCAGCCAAGTCAGGTGGCATGTATCCTTTCATTTTAAAGGAACTATAAATTTATAAAATAATTTTAAATATATATTTTTCTTAAGCTTGTGGGAAAAGTAAGTCATCAAGATATTGAGGGGGTGAGGAGAAACTACCATCAATCTATAAAAAGGTAACATTTGGCATGAAAATTTCCATCTGGTTAGTTTGATATTAGTATTAAGTGAAATGTTGAATTAAATATTAAGGGGGAAGTCTGAAAACATAGAAGGGATGATAAAATGGTGAGTGGTGACAACATGGCTGTTGTTGCAAAGAACAAATCCAGTAGCTTTTAAATTTTTTTAACATGAGAAAGAAGAAGAATTCTGGAATTAGTTGAGAAAGGAACAGAAGACATTATATAGTCATGCTTTTTGTATAATGGCCAAAATTTCAGTGAAAGAATTATTTCAAAGTGATCAAACATAGTGAGTATCAACATTGTAAATGTTGAAATTGCTAATGTACAGCATGAAATTAGAGGAAAACATGTAAGAATCGTAATTTAATAATTTTATGTGTACATATGTGTGGTATATATGTGTGTGTATACACATACTCATACGTACACATCTATCTATGCACATCATATAGTGTGTATGTATATGTTATAGGGGCAGTAGTGGATAGAGTGCTGGACCTGGAATCAGGAAGTCTCATCTTCCTGAGTTCAAATCTGGTCTCAGACACTTACTAGCTCTGTGACCTTGGGCAAGTCACTTAACCCTGTTTGCCTCAGTTTCCTCATCTGCAAAATGAGCAGGAGAAGGAAATGTCAAACCACTCCAGTATCTTTGCCAAGAAAACCCCAGATGGGGTCAGGAAGAGTCATACCCAACTAAAAATGACTGAACAACAAAGCATATTATAGGATCATGGTGTAATGAATGGACAACTGTCAAGAAACTCTGACCCACATGTAACACTTACTAGTTATATAAGCATACATCCCTGCAACATCCATGGGCTTCAGATATATCTCTACCATGATAAGCGTTGGATTGTCTTGCTGAAGAGAATTCCTATGCTGTTAAAATCTCAGGCCCTTCAAACATCCACACATAAATAAATGAGGAGAGAGTAAGACTCTGTGCTAGACGAAATAAAACATAAAAGTTAGAGTTTTGTTCCTGGCAGATATAGATATATAATAAAGTAAAGAACATGAGAAGTACCTGGACTATTCTTCTTGCCCTAACTTCCTCTGCATGGCAATCAAAAACCATCTTGATGGTCAAGCAGGCTTTATCTCACCAGTCTCCATACAGATTCTGTAGGTATTGGGGAGCTCTCAATTGAAAAAGTAACGAGATTACAGTTAGGTCTTTCCTAACCCTAAATAAGATAGTTGTCTGAGACCATGAACCTCAAATTAGCACCAGATTGAAAGAGTACAAAGAACATATCTTGGCTTAGTTAGCTGCCTTAGCTAAATGTGGTGGCTAGCTCACAACCTCCATCATATACTAAATGAGCATCGGTCCATCCTAATCAAGAATAGACCTTCTGGCCACTGAACCGCAGGAGATGAGATATATAGTCCAGCAAAGACACATAGACCTTCCAATAAATGGAAGTAGAGCTTAGTAATCATGAGAAAAGCAGAGATGCCCAACAGAGACAACGTGACAGAGAGAAGAGACGATACCTTTCAGAAATAATTTTATACCCAGCAAGGAGTATAGATTCAGTGCCCAGCAGACAACAGTCAAATGTTTTTACCAGAGGCATCATAGAATCAGATTTAGAGCTATGAAGGCCCTCAGAGGCCATCTATTCAAACCCCTTCATTTAGAGCTTAGGAAACTGAAGCCCAGGGAGGTTATATGACCTGCAGTTTTGTCACATAAGTACTAAATTGCAAGCTTGAGAATCACAGTGGTTCATGAGCTATGGTTTTAAAGAATGTAGATGCATTGAATACTTAAAGCCAAAATAGCCATTATCCTGGGGGCCCACACTGAAAGTTAGGGTGCGCCACCAGGTGCTATATATTCACAGGAGGGGATCTCTTCTTAACACTTTGTTATCCTCTTTGATTAAATATCATTTGTTTCAAATTTTTCCCTCTGGCTGTCAAAAAGCACAAATATTGGTGGAGACCACTGACGTATGGTTTTGAACAGTTAGTGTCTCTAACCTGGTGTAGCTAATAATGAGCCCCAGCATGAAGGGTTACTCAAGATGCCACATCTAGAGGTATCTGTGTCAATGTACCAATATAGATATATCTATATATTGAGCTTTCATATAGGTATACAGGGTGTCCCAGAAGTCTGAGTGCAGGGTGTATACATGTTTGTATGCTATAACCATATGTGTGTATGTATATGTGTACATATATATGTGTGTGTATTTATATATATATGTGTATATATATATATGTATACTATAACTGCAGCTGGGTGGCTAAATGGATAGAGCACTGGGCCTGGAGTCAGAAAGACCTGAGTTCAAATCCAGCCTCAGACGCTTATTAGCTATGGGACCCTGGGCAAATCTGTTTGCCTTAATCCACTGAAGAAGAAAATGGAAAACCACTCCAGTGTCTTTGCCAAGAAAACCCCATGAACAGTATAATCCATGGGGTCACAGAGTCAGACACAACTGAATGACTGAACGACAAAAGCTATAACTATTTTATAGGTCTATATGTATAGAAATATACGTGTATGTATGTGCATACATATAAATATATAACCTATAAATATACACTTATAAATATATAATAAATATAAATACATACACAAACACACACACAAACAACTATATGTGTATGGGAGAAACAGGCAAGCAAATGCAACAGAGACAGCATTTTCAAAAAACTGCATCTGTTCTCTATTGCTATGGTGAGAGTCCATTAACATGTTTATTGCAGCAGGAGATAGCCAAGTACAGCAACTCTGCTATAGCAATTTGGGTCAATTTTAGAAATAAGTTGATCGTATTTTCTCTGGTCATTTTAAAACAAATGTTCACAGGCATCTCCAGTAGAGTCCAATAAAAGATGGGTTTAAAATATGAGTGGATTTCACAGCAAAAATCAAAATGCCACTAAAAGTGGAGAATTGTTACAGCTCCTTTTCCATATGGTAAGAGTCATTGGGCCCAGACTGTCAGATATAGTTGACATTTCAAGATAAAATTTTAATGATAAATCACTTTGAAATAAAATGAGCCAAGATAACTAATTGTACTAAAAAGAAAAGAAACCACCATATAAGAGAACAATTCTGCCTATTGTCATTGGTCCCTAAAGAACCCTGGACATTGCCAGTCTCAGGGTGCTTGAACCCTTAAGACTTCCTGGTCCTTTCATT
The DNA here is from genome assembly GCF_011100635.1 of Trichosurus vulpecula. NCBI lineage: Eukaryota > Metazoa > Chordata > Mammalia > Diprotodontia > Phalangeridae > Trichosurus > Trichosurus vulpecula. Next base: position 111,455,061 of record NC_050579.1, read on the forward strand.
TGCCCTATAGCTGAACTCTCCTATAAGTGTTGCCTCCCTAAATTAGCTTATAAACTCCTTGAGACCAAGATTGTTTCATTCTTCGTATTTGTTATCCCCAGCACCTACCACGTTGCCTGGCACATAGTGCATGCTTAATGAATGGCAGTAATGAGGAGAGGAAGCAGGGAGGGTTCCCAAAGCAGTGTGTATGAAATGGATTTAAATTGACCTTTCCTTTACCATCACTCATTCAGTTACCTCTTTCTGGAATGTTTATTTTCCCTTGGGCATCATGCGTTCTAGCCATTTCAGCCTTACTTAATGTTTCTCCTATAGGACATTCCATCCTCCATCCTTGCTCATTTCACTGTCTGCTTCTCTTGCCTGAAATGTTCCTCTTCCTCACCTCCACCTCTCAGAATCCTTAGCTCTCTTCTTAGGTTCAACATTTTTTGCCACTTCCTAAAGAAAGCCTTTTGTAATCTCCCAAAGTGATTAATGTTTCATCACCACCAACACACTCCCTCCAAAAAAAGCTTGTATTTATTTTGCATATATTTTGTGTTTAGTTATCTCAAGGGGTTGTTTTGAGGATCAAATGGCAGTAATATTTGTAAAGCTTTTAGCAGAGCCTGGCACATAGTAGGTATTTAATAAACACTCGTTCCCTTCCCCCTTTATTTATCTGTATATAGCTGGAACTCCAGCAAGGTAGGACTACTTTCTTTTCATTTCTCCATCCCAGGCAGGTAGGTGATGAAATGGATAGAGTGCTTGAGTTGGAGTCAGAAAGACCTGGGTCTAAATCCTCCCTTAGATACATAGTAGCTACGTGAAAACACTTTGAAAAAACTGTCCCTCTCACATTTCCTTGTGTGTCTCTCCTAGTTAGTCAAGGGTGACTGGTAGAATCCTAATAAATTGTCTTCCTTTTGTCCTAACTAGAACATAGTTCACAGAGTCTAGGGCAAGTCACTATACCCCTCCTCAGCCTTAGTTTCCTCATCTGTAAAAAGGGGGTAATAATAGCACCTACCTCCCAGGGTTGTTAGGACAATTGAATGAGATAACATTAAAACACTGCAGAAATGCTATTTCCACATTATTATCCCCAGTACCTAGCACAGTAAATACAGCATATAGTAGTGGTTGAGTAATAAATTCTTACTAAATGAATGAACTTGTATGTCTTTTTACCAGCAATCATTTCATTTTCTTAACACCACTGAAGCCAATGATTAGCCATCTTTATTGCTGCTACAAGCCGCTAAATCTATCAATCAGTCGTCAAGTATCTATTAAGCATCTATTGTGCCAAGCCAGGAATATAACAAACACAAAAATTTGCCTCCAAGAAGCTTACTTTCTATGAGGGAAACAACACATAAACACACAGGTAAATGCAAAATAAATAAAAGACAAACAGAAAATAATTTCAAAGGGTACCAACAGTTTGCAGGGAACAAGCTCAAGAAAGGTACAAGAGATGGCCCTTGAACTGAACTCTGAAGAGAGCTAAGGGTTCTGAGTTAGAGAAGAAGAAACACATTCCAGGCTTCTATAACTGTTTATTGGTACTACTTGATGTGTGACCCTGGGCAAATCACTTAACCCTGTCTGCCTCAGTTCCTCATCTGTAAAGTCAGGGATTTTAAGAATTAGGCGCAGCTAGGCAGTACAGTGAATAGAGTACTACAGCTGGAGTCAGAAAGACTATTGTTCCTAAATTCAAACGTGGCCTCACTAACTAGCTATGTGACTCTGGACAAGTCACTTAACCCTGTTTGTCTCAGTTTGCTCATCTGTAAAATGAGCTGGAGAAGGAAATGACAAATCACTCCAGTATCTTTGCCAAGAAAACCCCAAAGGGAGTCACGAAGAGTCAGATATGACTGAATGACAACAACAAATGCCAAATACAGCTTGTGAGAAATAGAAGGTGCTTACCAAGGGCTTAGCTTCTTTCCCCACAAACATGTCAAGTTACTTAAAAATACATTACTAGATTTGTAGTCATGGTTTAATTCCAAGATTCTGAGTTTTTAGAAAAAAGATAAGCAAGTTAATTTGGAGTGGAGCTGTGAGGGGTGAGGAGAGTCAGAAACGAGGGTCGCAGCTTTAAAGTAACTTCCTCTTATGGGAGAGGTGCAGAGTTAGGCTTTGGCTAAGGCTACAGCAGCTTGTAGGCACCAAAAAGGAACCTCCCCGGGGGAGACAACCTAATGTCTTGGACCAAGTGTGGAATAACAAGATAGGAAGGGGCTTATGAACAGCATCAAAAAACGAACCCTACGAATTGCCCTTAGCTTCTCCTGCAGTTGAAAGAAAACCTTTTCATTTGGGCTTTTCACCCTGATTAAGGAGGCAAAACTCAGGACAAAGAGAACGAAAAGGATTTTATTATAAGAGTGTCAGGTAGCAACATTGACAGGCTGGTCACTGAAGATCAGTAATGGCTTCAAGGTGGGAACAGCTTTTAGAGGTGACTTTAAGACAATGTAGATAGGTCCACCTCAGCAAAAGAGGCTGGATTCTTGCATCTCAGTTCTTCCCCAAGGTGGCAAGAACCTGACAGTTTGCTGCTAGGGGTACGTGACAAAGAGCAGGTAATACAAAAAGGTGTGGACTTGTTGTCTCCTTCCCCATCAGAGCCTCCCCCAACACTGATTAACAAGCAGGGCTAGGAAAAATGGGATAATGAGTCAACATCATCTGCAACACCTGTACCCGGGGACACTGAGTAGGGCTTCACAGGGGAACAGGAAGACAGGAAGCTGAAGCCCACTAGGTAGGTAGCCTTTTATTGTTCTTCGAAAATGATGGCCTTTGTATCTCATTAAAGCAACCACTTGCTTGTATCCCTAGACTGAACACTTAATTCAGCCAGATATGATCCTGGTGTGAAACACTTCCTTTTTAAATTAAATGAGAAAGGTAGATATAGGTAGATAAATAGATAGATAGATAGATAGATAGATAGATAGATAGATAGATAGATAGATAGATAGATAGAGATGTAGCTTTTTATAAAGAACAAAATTCAAATAAATAATAATCTCATTTTAAAAATAATTAGAATCATATACTCTTAGCAGTAGGAGTAACCTTAGAAATCAAAGTCCAACTCCCTTATTTTATAGAAAGGAAACTGGGGGACAATGAGATACAGTAACTTGCTTATGCTCACAACACAAAGTAGTTGCAGGGCCAGTATTGGAAACTATGACTTGTGATTTCAAGCTTTCAAAATATTACAATGAATTGTAGCATTTTGGCTAGAACCTCTCTATAATGGTTTTATGCTTTGGGACTAAATCAGGAAAACATCTTTAAAACCACAGCAACTAATCACCTTGGAGGGATGGGGGGGAGGGTGCGGGGCAAGCCTAATCTACCTCTTGAAGCCTGATCTACAGCAATTTCATTCATTCATTCAGCAAATATGTATACAGATTCTACAACTCACAGAGCAGTGTGCTAGAGCCAACAAAATTTCATTAATCCAAAATACGAAATCTTAACTTCAAACATGTCTCAATATGTTCAGCCTTGGCCCAACTTTTTGACAGAATCAGCTGAATCTTGGTACAAGCCCCATCCCTCAAACCCCCATAGATGCTGCCTCTGCCTCTCTCTCTCTCTCTGTCTCTGTCTCTCTCTCTGTCTCTCTCTCTCTCTGTCTCTCTCTCTCTCTCTGTCTCTCTCTCTGTCTGTCTGTCTGTCTGTCTCTCTCTCTCTCTGCCCCCCCCTTCATTGCCACGAATGCAAAATTTGATAAGCAGTAGTGAAGTAAGCATCCTTTCCCCTTTTATATTTCTGTGAGTTCCAGTAATAACGGGGACAGCAAAACTACAGCACCCTCAGGGCTACAATTACAGCCACCTCTATAAAATTTGGACCTTTGCCCCAACTCAGCTTTCTGCAAATATTTCTAGTTATTTATAGGAAATAATATGAAAACATGATTTGTTTCATATTGGTTCTCCAAAATCTTCCTTGAGCCAACAGATTGATTCAATTCTCTACCCTTTTTCTCTTCCTCGCAAAAGAAAGATAAAGAACTTTGAGGATAAAATAAACTAAGCTGCACATCCAATGGGAAAAGCTCAGATTTCTGCAGCTGAGTAGGATCATTTACTGATGGCAAAGCCTATAAATCAGGACCCAGCTTGAAAAAGATTTGCTCTTAGCTTTGCTCCAGAAAAGCAAAGTCTAGTATGTCAGTGTGATAAGAGCAAATTTCATTTCCAACAATGGACATGGGGAGAAGATATGATGACTTCCTTTGCCATCTCAAATGGTGAAAGAACACTTGGGTTCAGCCTAACAAGAAATTCCAAGAGAGACTAAGTAAATAAAGCTGTATTGTAGTGCTTAGCCATAAATCTAAAAAAAATTAAACATCTCTAATTCTCCTCAGAAAGTAAGACATATAACTAAAACAGAGAAAGAATGATCAATAGTGTTCAGGAAGATCTCTGGGTTCTAGAACTTTCTATGCCTGAGTAGCTTTCTAAAGGTCCTTTACTGAAGGATAACATAGCCAGCAGTAATGGACTTCTGGCTGTTTTTTTACAGGTTATCTCAAAGAATGACATTATGGAATTTGACCAAGAGCTGAAGCATATTTTTAGAAGACATAAAAAGTGAAACCCTCTCAACTTTAGTCTGAAGCCTGAAATAATCAGTTTTGATTGGTGGCAAAATCCCTCCCCCTCTCAGAACTCACTCCTGTAGTATTTCATTTTCACTACTGGTATAGTGCTTGTCATATATGACTCCTATTGTGGGCATCATTGTGCCTGTTTTGTTTGCATTGTGAGCTTCTTGTGGAAGGTGCTGGATCTTAGACATTTTGGTATTATTCATAGATCTTGCAAGTGATAATCATTTAATATCAATTTAATAACTTCAGTAACGGCCAGAGCCTGAACTAATCAACCAGATGAAGAGCCTGGACCTAAGAGCTCCGTTGTTCTCTGAGTAAACTCAAAGAATACCTCTTCTTATGTCAACAAGGCCAGATGGGACTGACTTAAGAGCATTCTTTCCTCTGGTCATAGACATTAAAGATGAGACCCTTAACCCAAGACACTATCTTGAATAATGGGACTTTTTCTTATCTTAATGTTTTATAGACCTATACTATGTTATGGTATGTTAATGGTAAAGAAAATACAGATGTCTTAGATTATAATTTTAATTGACACTTTGTCAACTCTCTTATTGTATTTACAAACCTATCCAATTAAGAAATTCTTCTCATATTGTGATTAAACATACATGGAAATCATAAATTTTGAGTGACACAGAGATACTGAATTGGGACTGTTCTAAAAATGTATTTAAGCCTTCTCATTCTTTCATTCAGATAGTCAGAACCTATGCTTTGACTCCTTGTACATACAAGTTCACTAGCTTTGCTACCTTTAAGGGAATAAACAATATGAATTTACATATCACCAAACTTTCAGGTCAAACTTTCAGGTATGCCACATAAAGTAGGTGTATGATATATATATTTGCTGAATGAATCAACGCATACAGAAATGGATGATTTGTTTGACCTTTACAGGACTCTCCTCACTCATAAGATAAGGGGTATTGGACAAAATTTAAGATCTCTTCCACTTCTGATATTCAATTTTTCTAAGAATCTGAGGAGCACTTTGATTTTGTGGCAATGAAATGGGGTGAACTATAGCAATGATTCATGATGGAATATGATCTGTATTATTGAAGACTATATCCAAATCAATGAGGCTACAGATCCATTTAAGCATCTGAGTACCTAATAGAACCATTGTCACAAAGCACAGAGACAGAAAAGAATACTAGAAAAAAATCATCATGAAAATGTAGCACTTTCCTCGGCTTCACAGCACTTTTTACACATCAATCTTGATAACCACTGTATAATAATTTCCCATTTTAAGGTAGGGTAAAATAAGGATAAGTGACTTGCTTGAAATTCTATGACAGGGTGATGAAAAGAACAGAGTAGACTATAGTGTCAATAAAAGAATACTGGTGTCCCATGTTCTAGTCTTGAGTTCAAACCAGATATATCCCTATGGTGCAGTGGATAAAGTGCCTGTTCTAGAGCCAGGAAGACCCACTTTCCTGAGTTCAAATCTGGCCTAGCTGTGTGACCCTGGGCAAGTCATTTAACCCTGTTTGCCTCAGTTTCCTCATGTGTAAAATGAGCTGGAGAAGGAAATGGAAAACTACTCCAGTACCTTTGCCAAGAAAACCCTAAATGGGGTCGCAAAGAGTCAGGCATGACTGGAAAATACTGAATCCCTATTGATGTTGAATTACCATATATAATTTTGTATTGTGTTTGCGCTATAGAAGACATCCTTAAACTTTTTTGTCACCTTTGGCAGTCTGGTGAAGTCTATGATCCCCTTCTCAGAATAATGTTTCTAAATACATAAAAATACATAGAATTACAAAATAAACCAACTATATTGAAATAGTTATAAACATATTTTTAAAAAATTTGCAGACCCCAAATTAAGAACTCAGGGACGGGCTTTCTTAAACCATGTAACTCATACTGTGGCATAATGAAAATACTGGTGAATTTAAATTCATAAGACATAGGCTTAAATTCCTTCTTTGCCACTTACCACCTGTGTTACTTTGGGCAAGTTACTTTTTGTTCCTCAGTTTATTCCTCTATAAAATTATGAAATTGGGATAGTTGACATGTTAGGCACCTTCCAGCACTAAATTTATGATGTCTCCATCTATTTATTGTTATTTTTGCTGTTCAGTCATGTCCTACTCTTCATAACCCCATTTGGGGTTTTCTTGACAAAGACACTGAAGTGGTTTGCCATTTCCTTCTGCAGCTTGTTTTACAGATGAGGAAACTGAGGCAAGCAGGGTTAAGTGACTTGTCCAGGGTCACACAGCTAGTGAGTGTCTGAGGCTAGATTTCAACTCAGGAAATATAGTCTTCCTGACTCCAGGCCCAGCAGTCTATCCACTGTGCCACTTAGCAGCCCATCTGTGCATACCTTTATGGTAAAGATCAAGGCTGTCATGCTTCCCTGAAAACTCTCCCTAACGATCATGTTCCTTATTGCAATGGTGCTACTATTAGGGAAGCTTATCATCATCTTTTACCCTAGCACAAAGCCTATTTCATTATGGATACTTAATGTTAATTTTTACCCTTTTTTTTCAATACTAGACCCATAGAAGACTTATGAGTAAAGAGGTGGCATGATTGGTTCTGTGTTTTAGGGGTATCAATTTGGCAATCACGTGGAAAATGTCTTAGAGGGAACACAGAGACAAGACCAGTTAGGAGGATATTGTAATAGTCTGATTTAATAGAGTCTGATATCGGACAGAGGGTTTGTGAGTGGAGAGAAGGGGACAGATTCAAGAGAAGTGGAGGTAGGGTTGATGATCAACAAACATTTGTCAAGCGTGTGTCAGGCAATATGCTAAAAACTAGGAATTCAAAGTGAAAAAAAAAAGAAAATACTTTGAAACTGATTGACTATCGTGAAAAAGAAGAAAGAGTTTAGGAAAGTCTAAGGTTATAAACTGTAATAATTCAAAGGATAGTGTGCCCTCCGTATAAATAAGGAAACTTGCATGTGGGATTTTGGGGAAAAGATAGTAAGTTCCATTTTAGACATGTTGAGTTTGAGATGCCTGACATCTAGATGGAAATGTCTTGGAGGAACTGGTTAAGTCAGATTGTAGTTCATGAAAAATATTAGGAGTGAATATATAGATTTGGAATACATTTGCATAGAGATAACTGAACCTGTGGGAGTTAATAAAATCATGAAGGGAGAGAATATAGGAAGCAAAGAAAACCCAGGACAGAACCTTGGGAATTGCCAAGACTTACTAGATAGGAGCATGGTGACCTAGATGAACTCCACAACTATCCAAGCCTGAAAAGGAATGGAAAAAAAATATGCAAGGAGAACAAAGAAAGGGCAGTGCCATGGAGCAAAAAGAAGAGAGAATGGTCAACAGTGTCCCAAGCTTTAGGGAAGCCAAGTAGAATGAGGACCATTGGATTTAGGAGTCAAAGTTTTTTTCTGTGAGTATGATTGTGAAAGGGAGACTTATAGGATGGTAGTTTGAGTTCCGTGACTATGTCACACACTATGACTTTTAAAGGGCTGAAAGTTTAATACAAATTAATGTCCAGGAGGAAAATTATGGTCACACTTTACTCCCGCATAGCTAAACCGCATCTTATGATCAGTTCTGAGCACCACATTTTGGCAATGACATGGGAAATGCTGCATGTTCAGACAAGGACCAGAATAGTCAAAGGACTAGAAATAATGCCACGTGGAGATCATTCTAAAGGAATTGGGGATATTTAGTCTGGAAAAGAAAAGACAAGGGAGTTGTGATAGCTATCTTCAAATATTTGAATAGCTGTCATGTGGGAAATGAATTACAGTTATTCTTCTTGTCCCCAGAAGGCAGAATTAGTAAGGGAAAGAACTAAGCATTTTTACAGCTCCCACAGTGTGCCAGGCACTGTGCTAAGAACTTTTACAAATATTATCTTGTTTGATCCTGATTAGGTGCAATAGATGGAGATTTAACCAAGTTAGATTTCAACTCAATATAAAGAAAATCATGCTAATAATTAGAACTGTCCAAAAATGGAATGCCATGCCTCGGTAGGGGCAAGGAGATCAGCTATTCCTGAAGGTCTTCTAGCAGGGGCTAAGCAGCTGTTTGTTAGGGATGTTGTAGGTGGTGTTCCTACTCAGGCACAGATCAGACTAGATAATCGTAAAGACTCTCTCCATTTCTAATATTCTAATAAGCTATTTACTGAGAGATTATTATGTGTAAATGCTTGATGCTATGGGGGCATTCAATGTGAGCTGGTCCATGACATCCAGGAGTACACATGTACTTATCCGTGTCTGACACACAGTAAGCACTTCATCAATACTTGTTATCTGACTGAGTAAATGACCAGAGGGAAACTGGGAGGCAATACTACGCAGTGGAAGGAGCACTAGCTTTTTTAAGTCAGAAAATTTAGGTTCAAATTCCAGTTCTGATACTTGCTATGTCTTCATCTTGGCCAAGTCACTTAATTCCACAAACATTAAGAACCTCTTATGTGTCTCGCACTATGTGCACAATGATAAAAATGGCTTGATCTCCTCTTCAAGAAGGTTACACTCTACTGGCACAAGTAGAAAGGGTATGGGCACTGATTGGTATAACACAAGGTAACAAGTGATCTGAGTAAAGAAAATTTAAAGTAGAGAATTAAAATCTTTGTGGATCAGTTTCCTTATCTATAAAATGAGATTTAACTGTATGATCTCTAAAGCCACTTCCAGTTCCTATGGTCCTAGTAAATTGCAATATACCTAGTCTAACCTTTTGCATTAGATCACTCTCTTTGCCCTCTCTTATTCACAGATGAAACTTGATAACTCCCTGACTAAAAGACTTAGAGAGAGAAGAGGCTAGAAAGGAGGAAAGTAATATCTAGAAGGACTTAGGATGAAGGAAGATTTGGGTATAAACATGATTCATCCTTCATTGTCACCTACTACTATGCCCAATTTATTCTTCCACATGGTCAAACCTCCACACTGTACCCTTCTCTCTGTTTCCTATTCTCTTACCTCTAGTAGGCTCTCTAAGGAGGATGCTGGTATATGTTTAACAATCAGCTCTCTGTAGTATCCACAACCTACTTTTTAGCTTAATCTGAAATAATAACATTTTCTCCATCACTTTCTTAGGTCTAGGTAATGAACAAAACAATAAATCAATCCCTGACTTGTAGTGTTTGCTAATTTCTGAGGTGTAAAAACTCACAACGAAAATTTAATAAGATCTGACCTGTATGAGCTATATAACCTCCAGCATGCTCCTGCACCAGTCCATGAAGTTCACTCCCATTTACCACTTAAAGGTCTCCAAACAAAACCTTACCTCCATTCCTGTCTAGTTGAAAATGAAACAAGGATCCTGTCCTCCACAACTATCCAAGTCTAACAAACAATTCATACTTCATCTTATTCAAGCCTCAAACAAGAGGCTCCCATGTACTGCAAACATCTGCTATTTAAAGCCTGTGGTCTGGTTTCTACTCTCCGTTGTGTTAGAATTTACTTTTTTTTTTTAACATCTCTCTATGTCCAGACAATACATTTCAGCAGAGACCAGTTCTTTTCATTTTGCTTTTCTACTTTCTCCAGGATATGAGGATGTTTAGTGAATGAACCAAAAAAGTAAAGCAATGATCACAAGAGTCTTCAGTAACACGGCAGAAATTCTAATCTGGTCCATTAAGCATGCTGAAGATGCAAGGCATTCTGCTAGACACTAGAAATGCAAGGACAATGCAGAAATAAAACAAAGCAAACTCTGCTCCTCAGCTCAAGAAATTAGCATTCTACTAGACGATACTCACTGAGAAACTGATGGAACAGAAAAATTGGGCTTGGAGTCAGAGGGGCCTGGGTTCAAATCCTTGTGTCACACTACTTCATGACCTTAAACAAATCACTTAACCTCTCAAAGGATTCAGATATTTTATCTGATTACCAAGTTTACCTTAACTGGCTTCTTGTTGCTGATTTTGTAGGGTGGATAGCTTGGAAAGCTGGGAGGCACAGTGGATAAAGCATTGGAACTGGAATCAGGAAATTCAAATCTGGCCTTAAATACAACTGGTGTGCCTCTAAGGTGAGTCAAACCTCTCTATGCCTCAGTTTACTCATCTGTAAAATAAGGATAATAATAGCACTCCTCTCCAAGGATCATTGTGAGGATATAAAATGAAATTATGTCTGGAGCACTTTACAAACCTTAAAGAACTATATAAACATTTTTGTTGTTCAGCCATCATGTCTGACTCTTTGTGACATCATTTGAGGTTTCTTGGCAATGATATTCAAGTGGTTTGCCATTTCCTTCTCTAGCTCATTTTACAGATGAGGAAACTGAGGCCAACAGGGTTAAGTGATTTGCCCAGGGTCACACAGCTAGTAAGTGTCAGAGGCCAGATATGAGCTCAGATCTCCCTGACTCCATGCCTGATGCTCTATCTACTGCACCACCTAGCCACCCATATAAATATTAGCTAGTATTATTAAGTCAAAATGCTAATGAAGTCAGTGTCATGAGCTTCATTCTTAACTTAGTTGTATTCCAAAGGCAGAGCCTGCTTCTTCTAGCCTACATCAGTCCCAGGCTCACCAACATGTGCCTTTGGTCACAAAAGAACCATATAAGATAGTGGGCAAACCTGTAATTCCTACAAAAGAAGTCACATATACCCTGCTGAGGGTAGCTCAGTTAGTATTGCCTTCAAATGCCTGTTTTCATTAACAGTAGCTCTGATACTTTCTAGGTGGTAGAGATCACAATAGAGACCATTTCAAAGTTCCCCATCTTGTAGCCTAGGTCTAGGGTTGAAGAAGCATGGGGAAAAGGGGGTAGTAATGAGCTCCTCTCCAGCCTGTAGAAATGATTTCTTACTGTCTCCCACGGTGATGGCTACTGCCATGACTTAGTAATACAACTATCTCTTCCACATGGTAGGGGTTAGAGGCAAAGACTTCTGCGATCTGGAAAATCCATGTAAAATTTTTTGGCCTTTTCTTTGTGCCAGAGAAGAAGTCTGAATTATTATGGTATTAAAAGATAAAATATGTAGATGTTATACAATACTAAACATATATTGTATGCATTTCTGAGTTTCTAATCTTTTCCTGTGTCATCTGCTGGCCTTTGCATATCATTTGCAACTCCTGAAACACTCCCCCAAAATTCTCATCTAATTTTTACACCGATCCATGATATATTGAAACTACAATGGGGAAAATTGTGATGTGGAAGAGGTAATTATATAGATAAATAAGTTATATGAGAGGCAAAGTCAGGAAGATGTGAGTTTGAGACATGCTGGGGTTGTCACTTTAGGCCTTGTAGTGCCTATAATGCAACTCTAAGACTAAAAATCACAGAGCATATGTTGATCTGCATTAGTGGAAGAGGATGTCCTCACTAGAGTGTCCCCTATATCAATGAAATACAGAAAAAAAGTATGTGTGTATATACACGTATATATATACACACACATATATATGTGTATGTCCTATCATATAAACATACATTTTAAAGGGTTAACTTTAATCATCAGAGAAAAGAAAATGCCAGCTGAGAACTATGTCATCTCATCACCACTTCCAAGAGTTACCATATTTGAAGGCTTTTCAGAAGACATCAGTAGGGCTTTGAAACATAAATCAATGCAGAGCCATTCATCACGACCTGACAAGGACTGTTGTTTTTGGTCATCCTGCTCCAGCAAAAACAAATCAGGGAATATATAAAGCTGAAGTCTGTATTTTTAAAACTACCAAAACTTCAAACAAAATGATTGAAAACTGGGACCTTAGGGATTTGTTCTCTGCCTTAGGACAGTAAATTTAAAGATTAGAAGAGATCTTGGGATCATCTAGTCTAATACCTAATTTTATAATTGAGGAAACTGAGGCCCAGAGAGGAGCAGTGACTTCTAATGTGACACATTTAGGAAGTGTCAGAACAAGGATTTGAACCCAGCCCCTCTGACTCCAAATTTGGCACTCTTTCCTCTGCACATCATAGTTCTATCATCATGGTTCACTGAGACCCATGTGCTAGATGAAGTCAGGCTTAAAGACCTGAAGTATAAACATTCAATCTGACTAAGAGAGCTTTGTACCACCTATTTGCAAATTCCTGACAGATATTGGAATGCCTAGGACATCTTTTATGTGTGTGCGTACACATTGAAACAGACATTTTATATGCTGGCAAATGTATAGCCAGAAGGCTTCAAGCCTAAAGCCTAAAGTGTATATCTTTCAAATAGCACTGAACATGTGGTTACAGAATCCAAGACTCAGAGACAATAGGACCTCAGTTGCCTCTTAAAGAGAATTTCCAGGCTATAATCTGATATACGTAAGGTATTCAATAATGATACATTGTCCCCGTCAGCACATGTGCAAGATACATAAAGACCAGACTGGTTTTCACAGTATGATAGCCAGAAGAAGAACAGATGGTAAATATGTGAATTATACTGAATACTTGAAATATTTTTGGAAAGTTTGCATTTATGGTTGAATGATTGTGTTTCTTGAAATGTGCTTGGGTCAGATCATGTTCAAGGTAAGAAATTATCCCAGTCCCATCACAAAAGCAGTGTGTGCCCTCCCAAAAATGGGTCCTTCCCAGAGAAATGTATAGATCAGTGATCCATGCTATAATCAGCTCTGACTCTACCACTGTTCTTTCCATCATTAATTCAATTGATATTAATTAAGTCCCTATTATGCCTAACCTTACATTAGGTATAATAGGCACTTATCAAATAAAATAATATTTGTAAAACACTGAACACAGTGCCTGGCACATAGTAGGGGCTTGTTTTCTTCTTTCCTTCCTTCCTTAGACAATAAAATGGATTTAAGAGAAATTCAAGACCATTCCAGAAGTCTGTAGTCTATTTGTGGAGCTAAGATATGAATACATGAAATGACCAAGTAAAAGTGCTTATTGATCTGTCCTTAGATCAGGGGTTCTCAACTCTTTTTTCTATCATGGACCCTTTTGGCAGTGTGATAAAGCCTACAGATCCCTTCTCAGAATGTTTTTAAAATGTATAAAATAACATAAAGAAGACTGAAAAAGAAATCTTTTGTGTCCAAATATTTCAAAGACAAATTCAAGGACTCCAGGTTAAGAACCCCTTCCTTAGATGGATGTACATTCACACATTGATGTTAGTGCCAATGCCATCTCACCATAATCAGTGATATTACTTGTCAAGACTTCGCACATTGTGCTTAGGAGCTAACTGCTAGCTAAGTATGAGGACCATTGTGTTGAAGTTTCAGGGATATATATTATAAACATACTGTCACGTACGAGCTTTTAAATCATGTCATTCCAACTTCGATTTTGCATATGAAGATATTACCATTCAAAATGCATCCTACATTTAGATGTGCTCTGAGACAACACTCACAAGAGTCCTGAGTTAAGTCATTGACACAGATTGAATTCAATACCAGTCATGCTTATGAAAGAAATATATAACATTAAAGTCAATGTTCCAAAGAACACAACCTCCCCACCGGTGTAATGGAATTAGTTATTCATATACAATGCCAGAGGGGCCAACAGCTTGGGGTGACATGTGGCCTGCCTCTCAGCCAAGTGGAAGGCGTTGCTAGAGGCAGGTTGCTTTTTTTTTTAAACAGAGGCATGTGACCCGAGTAGTGGCATTTCACAGCTGAGAAGCCAGCTTGTGATACGCCTTTTGCTTAACAGAGAGGCACGCCACATGTCCCCCGATGCTGTGACTCTGGCTCCAAAGTGTTGCGGTACATTCCACTAGTCTTCTTCTTACGTTCAAATATTTACATTGCTCCATAATGTACATGCATTGTACCATATATCAGATCGTGCCAGAGGAAGTATCCTTGCTCAGAATGTTGTTATCTTAAAGGCACAAGGGGAAAGATGGAGGAAATGAGTAGATAGAAGACATTCAAAAAATCCTCTTTTTTTGTAGTCTTTAGGAAAGAATTAGAAAAGGAGGTCTTCTTTTGACTGACATAACAGGTGAAACAACAGATAATATGGTGCTGAAGGCAACCCAGTGATGTAATCTAAAAAGACTAAAGTTGGAGGCAAATGGAAGCTGGCTGTGTGTGTGTGTGTGTGTGTGTGTGTGTGTGTGTGTGTGTGTGTGTGTGTGTTGTGGGCAGTGATGGAAAAGAGGGAGGAGGGAAGGAGAGAAGAGAGTGAGTATATCAAGAAATGAAAGTTAAGAGTTCAAGATACATCTCATAGAACTGTTAGAGCTGACAGGGGCTTTTGAGATTATAGAATCATAGGATTTTTTTTAATTTTAAGAGACTTTAGAGATCGAGTAGTCATTTTATAGGTGAGAAACTAATTATTTTATAGGTGAGAAAACAAAGAAACAAAGAAAACAACTTCCTGCTAGTAAGTGGTAGGTTGAGGATTCAGATTCTGGTTTTCTGACTCCAAAACCAGAGTTCTTTCTACTCTATCATATTATACTCTAAGAGGGTATGGAGAGCTCGGTATGAGATAAGGAATAAAGCCTTCATTTTAAAAATAAAAATCAGCAAGCTGATCATAACAGATGGATCAGCTCTGCTAACCAAACTAGCTTTGTAACCCTGGATAAAACCGTATAGATGCTCTGGACCTCAATTTCCTTGTTAAAACTGAATGCATGTCAAAGCATTTATCAAGCACCTACTGTGGGTCAGGCACTGCTCTAGGTACAGGGGATAAAAAATATAAAAATGAAAAAGCTCCTGCCTTCAGTGCTTACATTCTAAGAGACAACAATACATGTAAGGGAGTGGAGGTGATCAGAGAAGGAGTCACAAGAGTCACAGGAATTGTGACCAAAGCCACATGATAGTAATGATTTGATTATTGCTCTAATTACATAATGAAAGGCTTGTGTGCAAGAAAGTGTCAGGGTAAAGGGCAAGATGCCTAGAAGGCAGAGGTATTTTAGTAAATATTTAACATCAAGCTCTCCATATCATAATTTTAAACTTAATCTACATTATTTACATTTTCCCATAACTTTCTTAAATCTGAACTATCAACAAAACGGTAACTCAAGCACTGATTTTTATCATTTCTGAGGTATACATGCTCACACTGAAAATTTAACAATTAGTTTTCAAGAAACAGTTTGAGCTGGCTCCAGCACATTCCTGCTGATAAACCTTGACTTCTTGGTGGATGGCCAGATGAAGGGAATAGGCTAAAAGATCCCTTACCAATATGTGAAAATTTTAAGCATAATGAAAATGCTAGAGTATTTGATATCTACATGGAAGACTGCCTTCTATTTAAAACATGTTACCAATACAATAATGTCAAAAAACAATTTATATAAAACATGGCATTTTTCAGGAAAACGCTTTGAGCCCATACCAGTTCTGCCTAGCCTTAAACAAAAGGTTTTAAATATTTTTTGTATCTTTGTCAGCCTGGTGAAGCCTATGGGTCCCTTATCAGAAGAATGTTTTTAAATGAATAAAATGAAATACATAAGATTACAAAGGAAATAAATTGCATTAAATACTTATTGAAATATTTTTAAAAACAAGTTCATGGGCCCTATGTTAAGAATCTCTGCCTTAAACCAGTAGCCTCTCTCCTGATTAGAATTAAACACATCTTCCAAGTTAAAGAATCAAACCAAAATACTGTATTAGCCACTTTATGTATAAAGATGACATCAAGCTATATTCCTCCACTGGAAAAATAATTAAACAGCTCCTCCATCTTATTGAGTCAACATCTAAATGCAATTTGGACTCAAAAAGGGTAAAATTCTTAATGTATGCCAAGGAAAGGGAGAGATAATACTATGAGCTTGAATCCAGAGGTCACATTAAATTAATAGATAAAATCAATACCTAAAAATATCTTGCTCTCCTCAAGGCAAGATGCATAGCAGAAAGAGATCAAGGAGAAAGCTATGGAGAAATGTGAAGGGACTTACTGGCACCCTGAAATCAAAGATGATTGGGAAGGACATTTTTAAAGCCTATTCAATGCCATTGAACATCATATGATGCCAATATCAATCTATACCTTTAGAACTCTGAAATGAACCGTTAACAGATTTGGAAATTTTTCCTAACCAAAAACAAACAAAAAACACATACAATATTAACAAAATCTATGGCCCATCTTCCTAAGGCAACTATGGAAATAGTAACACTTCGATCCCAAAAAGGAATAAGAAGATTGAAAGACAATCTTAAAGAACATAATAAACAGGTCAGAAACCTGCAAAAATCCTTTTGTAATAAGAAGCAATCACTACACCAAGCCACAGTAAACAGAAGGCAAATTCTTGTATGACAAATAAAGACCTTAAAATATCCTGGAGAATTCAACCAATAAACTGTATTAGAATTAATATAGACTTAACTTGTCCTTGATCATCAGACGTAACATTGATTCATAAAAACTTAGAAATGCCATTATTGATGGGCAGCTAGCTGGAACAATGGATAGAGTGCCAGGCCTGGAATCAGGAAGACTCATCTTCTGAGTTCAAATCTGGCCTCAGACACTTGCTACTGTGTGACCCTGGACAAGTCATGTAATCCTGTTTGCCTCAGTTTCCTCATTTGTAAAATGAGCTGAAGAAGAAAATGGCAAACACCCTAGTATCTTTGCCAAGAAAACCCTAAATGGGGTGATGAACAATTGGACATGACAAAAAACGAACAACAACGTTACTAGTAGATGTCACTACCACAGACACAGTAATCTCTAAACTGTCTTAAAAGCTTTTAAATCATAGGCAGTTAGATAGCTCAGTGGATAAACCACTGGCCCTGGCATCAGAAAGACTTGATTCAAAATGTAGCCTCAGACAGTTACTTGCTGGGTGACCTTTTAAGCTCTG